>NC_134881.1:312600-327600 GCF_041734735.1 Babylonia areolata | reverse complement strand
AAAAGTGGAAACGTGTCTACAGAAAAGTGGAAATGTGTCTACAGCGCAACTAACACAGTCCCTGAAGATAGACCTAAGGTCTGAAACGTTGGACACTTCCAATCAAACGCCAGTCTTATTTCACACTCCACAGTCGTTGGTTGATGGTGGTGTTTTTTTGTTGTTGTTGTTTTTTTGTTGTTTTTTTTAACTTTCTTTATTTGGTATCTACAGCGCAGAATTTCCAGAAGGTCTTACTTTTTCTGACAGATCCCCTGGCGTCCGTCCTGCACGTGGGACACCCTGTAACCCCCCTTGCCCCCCTCACCCCCCTTCCACACACACACACCTAACCCCTCCCGACCCATCACCCCCCCCCCCCCCCAACCCCCCTCTGCCCCAAGTAACTTGCCTCTTGAACTTCTGATCCTTCACAGATGGATAGGCCCTCCCCCTCGGCCCCGTCCACAGGTGTGCTGGGGACCTTGATTTCCACCTGGACAGACTCCCGGTCTGCCGCCAGCTCATCGGCCTCGTCAAACTTGTTCATGCTCTGTTTGAGCACAGCACCTCGCTCCAGGTAACTGAACTTTCGGGACCTGCAGGATTGTCACCAACACAGTTGTACTTATTACGGTGATGTGTGAGAACAGACACCACCTATCTATCCAACACAGTTGTACTTGTTACGGTGATGTGTGAGAACAGACCCCACCTATCTATCCAACACAGTTGTACTTGTTACGGTGATGTGTGAGAACAGACACCACCTATCTATCCACCTGCCACACTAACACCAAACTGCAATAATACTATTACCTAGGCTTACACATGTCGTGCTCAATAACTGCGGTTCACGCCCATTAATTTCTTTCTGGTTATGCGCAAAGTAATTGTGCACTGCGGTAATGGGTAGGGAGTGGGTAATGTCCGTTTCATACTTGCCTTCAATTTATATCTATGTGTGTGTGTGTGTGTGTGTGTGTGTGTGTGTGTGTGTGTGTGTGCATGCGCGTGCGCGCAACAGGCCTTAAAGTCCTGACCAGCGGGTTGCGTCTATGCGAAGGTCCGGTATCTGAAACTGACACACTGCAACATATTCACTGACAAGTGTGAGCATTGAACTTTAGCCTTCAAGCGGGATGGAAAGGTGAGGTCGGAGGGGGGTGGGGGGTGGGGGGACAGGAGAGAATCTGAGGGCAAAGGGCCGAATCCCCAGCTGGCCAGGATGGTCTTCCCCTCCTGGAGACCCTCAAAGGTGGAGTGCCGGCCAAGTGATCACGCGTCCGCCTAGGAAGCGGGAGAATCTGAGCGCACTAGTTCGAATCCCATAATCACCAGCACCCCACCCCCCACCCCCTCCACTAGGCCTCGAGTGGTGGTCTGGACGCTAGTTATTCGGATGAGACGATAAACCAAGGTCCTGCGTGCAGCGTGCAATTAGCGCACGTAAAAAAAGTGTTGTCCTTGGCAAAATTTTAAAAACAAAAAACAAACCGTCTTGAAAGAAAAACAAAAGAGCAGCCCGAATTTCACTCTGAAAACTATGTTGTACCAAAACGCATTTTAATACAACACAAGAAATACACGTTTTCTGATACTGCTGTATCGTCCAGATTTTCCTTAAGTTTCCCCTTAATCTTCTCACGTTTTAAAAAGAATAGACAGTGTAGTACGTTATATCGTCCAGATTTTCATTAAGCTTCCCCTTAATCTTCTTACTCTTTAACAAGAATAGACAGTGTAGTACGTTATATCGTCCAGATTTTCATTAAGCTTCCCCTTAATCTTCTTACGTTTTAAAAAGAATAGACAGTGTAGTACGTTATGTCGTCCAGATTTTCCTTAAGCTTCCCCTTAATCTTCTTACTTTTTAACAAGAATAGACAGTGTAGTACGTTATATCTGTAGCCGTGTACCGAGTGGTTACTGAAGGGTACAGCACAAAAGACTTAACTAAATATGATTAATTGAATGAAAGGGTAGACAAGATCCCATGCACAGGCCAGGAACATATAGAGGCCAGTCACAAATGGGTTTTCTATTGTTTTATTTACATAAAAAGAGAAGACCTAAGAGAAGAAGACAACTAGGAGAAGAACTAAGAAGAAGAAGAAAAAGAGAAGAAGACTAGAAGAGAACTAGTCTAAGAGAAGACAATGAGAAGAAGACAGTGCCTGGAATGACATAAACAAATGTCATTAGTACAAGATGTCAACACAAGTGAACAGTAAAGCACATGTATACATACTACATGGAAAGACTATCACTCGGGTTTGGGATACGCAACAACATAATGCATATGTGTGAAGACCAAACGCTGACATCAAATGACATTTCTAATACATTTAAATAGCTCAATTAAAGTGATTGAAGTGATGCTGACTTGGTGAAAGTACACTGACAGTATAGATTAGATAAAGCTTATACTGTGTCAAAGTGACTCAAATGAATCAGTGGATTAGATATAATATTGGCAAACTGATAGACCAGATAGTAAGTGAAGAACCACCATGGCTTAACCATTAAGTGGTGAATGAACTTTACGCACTCACTAGAACATTCTGGAACAAACTATCTGTGTCGAGAGACGTCACTGACTGTGACGTTAAGAATCAAATGGAATACTGCTACGAGCATATGACGACATGGCAATTTTCTAGATCAATCATAGTCGAGCTGTGACTAACATGTCAAAGCAATAACTGAACAAAGAATAAACTGAACATAGCAATAACTGAACGTACTTATATGAACACAAGTACTGTGTCGAATAATACAATTTACAAATCAACACATTCTACACACTAGTACTTACAGCGATACGTAGCGAGGTGTCAGCTGTTGTGGGGACACACACGACACACTGCCCGCGACACAGCAAGAGAGAGAGAGCAGGCTCTGGTCAGATGACTGACCAGGTATGAAATGACCACTCATCATTCACTGTGCCAATTTATGCAAGTTTAGCGGACCGCAAAGTGCGTCACGTGTGCTTGCAAGCAGATCGTCACTAATCACGGAGAATCCGATGACAATTGTGTTTGTTTAAAGGTGTTCAGTGATAGATTTCTAAATGATTCCTGAACCGATTTACGTCGGATAAGTTGCAAAAGAAAGAGCTCAACACCTACTTTATAATGAGTATAAAATGAAGTGTTGGTTATTTAAAATAAATTTATAATCTTAATTTAAGTCACCTGAACAGGGTCAGTTTTAACGAGCTCATCACTGAAAATTACAAACTGCGTTAGATCAGTTTAACGTAGGCGAACATAAATGGAATAGATTTAAAGATGGAATTAAGACGATTCTGCCAGTATATAGTACTAGTAGTTTACTGATCCGACAAAAGAGCTATTAATTAAATACTGTGGAACAGAAACACAAGTTTGCTCTCAGCCAATGACGTATCGCGACGCGACACTGGTCTAGCAGTCAGCAGGTGGTCTGGCCAGGACAAAATGATGTAAGCAGAGTGACGTCACATATTCTGTGCAAGGGTTAGGAGAGAAAACGTCGTCTGCTCTGGCTTGTGCGTGAATAGTGTTGGAGCAAGCATAGCGCGCTTGGTCACATATCGTCCAGATTTTCCTTAAGTTTCCCCTTAATCTTCTCACGTTTTAAAAAGAACAGACAGTGTAGTACGTTATATCGTCCAGATTTTCATTAAGTTTCCCCTTAATCTTCTTACGTTTTAAAAAGAATAGACAGTGTAGTACGTTATATCGTCCAGATTTTCATTAAGTTTCCCCTTAATCTTCTTACGTTTTAAAAAGAATAGACAGTGTAGTACGTTATATCGTCCAGATTTTCATGAAGCTTCCCCTTAATCTTCTCACGTTTTAAAAAGAATAGACAGTGTAGTACGTTATATCGTCCAGATTTTCCTTAAGCTTCCCCTTAATCTTCTCACGTTTTAAAAAGAACAGACAGTGTAGTACGTTATATCGTCCAGATTTTCCTTAAGCTTCCCCTTAATCTTCTTACTTTTTAAAAAGAATAGACAGTGTAGTACGTTATATCGTCCAGATTTTCATTAAGCTTCCCCTTAATCTTCTCACGTTTTAAAAAGAATAGACAGTGTAGTACGTTATATCGTCCAGATTTTCCTTAAGCTTCCCCTTAATCTTCTCACGTTTTAAAAAGAACAGACAGTGTAGTACGTTATATCGTCCAGATTTTCCTTAAGCTTCCCCTTAATCTTCTTACTTTTTAAAAAGAATAGACAGTGTAGTACGTTATATCGTCCAGATTTTCATGAAGCTTCCCCTTAATCTTCTCACGTTTTAAAAAGAATAGACAGTGTAGTACGTTATATCGTCCAGATTTTCATGAAGCTTCCCCTTAATCTTCTCACGTTTTAAAAAGAATAGACAGTGTAGTACGTTATATCGTCCAGATTTTCATGAAGCTTCCCCTTAATCTTCTCACGTTTTAAAAAGAACAGACAGTGTAGTACGTTATATCGTCCAGATTTTCCTTAAGCTTCCCCTTAATCTTCTCACGTTTTAAAAAGAATAGACAGTGTAGTACGTTATATCGTCCAGATTTTCATGAAGCTTCCCCTCAATCTTCTCACGTTTTAAAAAGAATAGACAGTGTAGTACGTTATATCGTCCAGATTTTCCTTAAGCTTCCCCTTAATCTTCTTACTCTTTAAAAAGAATAGACAGTGTAGTACGTTATATCGTCCAGATTTTCATGAAGCTTCCCCTTAATCTTCTCACGTTTTAAAAAGAACAGACAGTGTAGTACGTTATATCGTCCAGATTTTCCTTAAGCTTCCCCTTAATCTTCTCACGTTTTAAAAAGAACAGACAGTGTAGTACGTTATATCGTCCAGATTTTCCTTAAGCTTCCCCTTAATCTTCTTACGTTTTAAAAAGAATAGACAGTGTAGTACGTTATATCGTCCAGATTTTCCTTAAGCTTCCCCTTAATCTTCTCACGTTTTAAAAAGAATAGACAGTGTAGTACGTTATATCGTCCAGATTTTCATTAAGCTTCCCCTTAATCTTCTTACTTTTTAAAAAGAATAGACAGTGTAGTACGTTATATCGTCCAGATTTTCATTAAGCTTCCCCTTAATCTTCTTACGTTTTAAAAAGAACAGACAGTGTAGTACGTTATATCGTCCAGATTTTCATGAAGCTTCCCCTTAATCTTCTCACGTTTTAAAAAGAATAGACAGTGTAGTACGTTATATCGTCCAGATTTTCATTAAGCTTCCCCTTAATCTTCTCACGTTTTAAAAAGAATAGACAGTGTAGTACGTTATATCGTCCAGATTTTCATTAAGCTTCCCCTTAATCTTCTCACGTTTTAAAAAGAACAGACAGTGTAGTACGTTATATCGTCCAGATTTTCATTAAGCTTCCCCTTAATCTTCTCACGTTTTAAAAAGAATAGACAGTGTAGTACGTTATATCGTCCAGATTTTCATTAAGCTTCCCCTTAATCTTCTTACTTTTTAAAAAGAATAGACAGTGTAGTACGTTATATCGTCCAGATTTTCATTAAGCTTCCCCTTAATCTTCTCACGTTTTAAAAAGAATAGACAGTGTAGTACGTTATATCGTCCAGATTTTCATTAAGCTTCCCCTTAATCTTCTCACGTTTTAAAAAGAATAGACAGTGTAGTACGTTATATCGTCCAGATTTTCATGAAGCTTCCCCTTAATCTTCTTACTTTTTAAAAAGAATAGACAGTGTAGTACGTTATATCGTCCAGATTTTCATGAAGCTTCCCCTTAATCTTCTTACTTTTTAAAAAGAATAGACAGTGTAGTACGTTATATCGTCCAGATTTTCATGAAGCTTCCCCTTAATCTTCTTACTTTTTAAAAAGAATAGACAGTGTAGTACGTTATATCGTCCAGATTTTCATGAAGCTTCCCCTTAATCTTCTTACTTTTTAAAAAGAATAGACAGTGTAGTACGTTATATCGTCCAGATTTTCATGAAGTTTCCCCTTAATCTTCTCACGTTTTAAAAAGAATAGACAGTGTAGTACGTTATATCGTCCAGATTTTCCTTAAGCTTCCCCTTAATCTTCTCACGTTTCATGCGGTACTTGCTTCTTTCTTTCTTTCTAATCTGCTAGGAAGTGAGAGAATCTGAGCGTGCTGGTTCCAATCCCACACTCTGCTAAGAAGTGAGAGAATCTGAGCGTGCTGGTTCCAATCCCACACTCGCTAATATGTTCTCTCCCTCCACTAGACTTGAATGGTGATCTGGACGCAAGTCATTTGGATGAGACGATAAACCCAGGTCCCATGTGCAGCATGTACTCAACACACGTAAAAGAAACCACGGCAATAAAAGTGTTGTCCACGGCAAAATTCTGTAGAATAGTCAACCAAAAAAAAAATGCAGGTATTTTTTTTTAATGGTGGCGCTATCGTTGTAGCGACGCGCTCTCCCTGGGGAGAGCAGCCCGAATTTCACACAGATAAATCTGTTGTGACAACAAGAGCAATACAATACAATACAATACAATACAATACAATACAAAACAATACAATGCATGCCTGCTGTGTTCTATCCACGGTTGGTGCAATGCATGTCTCCCAAACAGCACAAATCATCCGCCACGACTCACGTGCTGATGTGCAGGGGCACAGAACTGACGGGAGTGACGTTGTAGCTGACGAACGGTGAGCTCATCTCCACACTTTGGATGTTCTTGGGGGTCTCATCCATTACTGCACACACACACACACACACACACACACACACAGGCACACAGGCACGCTCGCATGCATACACACACGTATACACGCTCGCACACACATATGCACATGCGTATGGGTTTTTTTGTTGGTTTTTTGTCTTTTTGGGTTTTTGTTTTGTTTTTGTTTTTTTTTTGGGGGGGGGGGTTGCTGCCCCATCATCTGCACCGTTTCAGTGGCATTACTCCCACGCCGCTCGTTTCGATTCCTCTATACACGGCCACACCCGGGTTCGTCCGTCACAGTTCCAGACGTCGGCAGTCCGCAGGGAACCATCGTATGAATGATAGTATTTATTTATTTATTAATTAAGACTTCTTGCTATAGTGTATATTATTGAAGCTCTATGCGCTTTACAATAGCACTAAAAACATTCACTCAAATATCCCCACATAAACATATGCATATAATTTGAAACATAGGTAAGAGAGAACAATTAAAAGAGATCATGCCAGTTGATTAAATCAAGAAATGTAACAGGTATAAAAAAAAGAAGATAAAAACGAAATAACGATAACAACAAAAAAGTAGACAATTGAAATTCAAAGAAGAACAAAAGCACGTATGCGCATACATATATACGTAGGTACATATACACATACATACATACATATAAAACACACACACACACACACACACACACACACACACACACACGCTCGTACGTACGCACGCACACACGCACGCACACATGGTGGTGGTGGTGGTGGTGGTGTGTGTCCATCGAGATCGATAATGACCATCGTTGTCATCCAGCTGGGGGATGGGGGGAGGGTGGTGGTGGGGTGGGGGGGAGGATGCTCATGAATCTATCTGTGAATTAGATGGCTGAATAGTCCAATCTGCGCAAGAAATGTTCGCTGACAGTTGGGGCAGACAAAGACAGGCATACCATTGTCAGGGAGCTTGTTTGCCCGTGACTTTCTGGCCTGCCTCTTCTGAACAGCTGCAGCAGTCCTGTTGGCCTCGCACAACTTGGCGCCTTTGTGCACAGCAGCGCGCCATTTGTCACGGTCCACTGCAGATTCCTCCCAGGAGTCAGGGTTGATATCAAACGCTTTCAGGGAGACTTTCAGAGTATCTCTGAAGCGCTTCTTCTGACCTCCGTGTGATCTCTTCCCTTGTTGCAGCTTGCCATAGAAGAGCCTTTTGGGCAGCCGATGGTCTGGCATGCGCGCCACGTGTCCAGCCCAGCGAAGCTGGGACTGCATCAGGATGGTGAAGATGCTGGGAAGGGTGGCTTTTGCGAGCACCTCTGTGTCTGAGGTCCTGTCTTGCCACTTGATGTGTGCATGTTGTGTGGAAGTGGTTCAGCTTCTTGGCATGTCGTTGGTACACTGTCCAAGTTTCGCAGGCGTACAGTAGTGTGGGGAGAACTACTGCTCTGTAGACCTTTAGCTTGGTCTCAAGACTAATGCCTCTTCTGTTCCAGACATTTGCACTGAGTCTACCAAACGTTGCGCTTGCTCTTGCAATCCTGACGTTCACTTCATCGTCCATGGTCGCATTTCGTGACAGTGTGCTGCCAAGGTATGTGAACCGCTCCATGATCCACCGCACTGAGTCTCTGACCGTTGACTGTGATGGGCTCAACTTAGGGTTTCCCTGGGGCTGGCTGATGGAGAACTTCAGTTTTCCTCGTGCTGATGGTAAGGCCGAAGTTCCTGCTGGCAGTGGCAAACTTGTCGACGCTGAGTTGCATGTCAGCTTCAGATCCAGCGTTGACGGCACAATCATCAGCAAACAAAAAGTCTCTGATGATGTCTGTCATGACCTTCGTTTTTGCTTGAAGCCTTCTGAGGTTAAACAACTTGCCATCTGTTCGGTACTTTAGGCCGATTCCAACATCGCCATCTCTGAAGGCATCAGTAAGCATTGCAGAGAACATGAGGCTGAACAGCGTTGGAGCCAGGACGCAGCCTTGCTTGACACCATTTGTGACAGCAAAAGGAGCAGATGTTTCGCCTTTGTCCTGGACTCGAGCCTGCATGCCTTCATGGAATTGGCTGACCAAGGAAATAAATTTCCGAGGGCATCCGTACTTGGCCATTATCTTCCACAGTCCCTCTCTACTCACGGTGTCGAAAGCCTTAGTGAGGTCGACATAGGTGGAGAACAGATCAGCATTTTGCTCCTGACATTTCTCTTGCAGCTGCCTTGCAGCAAACACCATGTCAGTGGTTCCGCGCTCTTTCCGGAATCCACATTGGCTCTCAGGCAAATGACCTTGGTCAAGGTGTGCTGTGAGGCAGTTTAGTAGGATCCTGGCAAGTATCTTGCCTGCGATGGAGAGCAAGGAAATGCCCCGATGGTTATCACAGGCTTGCTGGTTCCCCTTTCGCTTGTACAATTGAATGATAGATGCATCTTTGAAATCCTGGGGGATCGTCTCTTCTTTCCACATGAGTGAGTACAGCTGATGGAGCTTCTCAGTCAGCACAGTGCCTCCATCCTTGTAGACCTCTGCTGGTATGGAGTCTGAGCCAGGTGCTTTGCCACTGGATAGCAGACGGATTGCTTTCTGGGTCTCAAGAGGTGTTGGCGGATCGTCCAGTGCTTCGTTGATGGGGACTTGTGGGAGACGGTCTATGGCTTCATCATTTATGGAGGAAGGGCGATTTAAGACACTGTTGAAGTGCTCAGCCCAGCGTTCGAGAATTTTCTCCTTCTCGGTGATCAAGGTATTCCCATCTGCACTGAGGAGGGGGGATGATCCTGAAGATGTGTGGCCGTAGACTTCTTTTAAGGCATCATAGAACCTCTTCATATCGTGCCTGTCAGCATATCCCTGGATCTCATCAGCTTTGTCAGACGGCGTTTCTCATCCAGAAGCTGCTTGATTTCATCACAGTTTTCATCAAACCAGTCTTTGTGCTTTCTGGTCATGGGTCCCAGGGTCTCTGAAGCTGTACTATAGATCAGCTCTCGCAGGGTCCTCCAGTCAGACTCCACATTCTGGTTGTCCAGAGAGGCGGATTCCAGACGATCTTCCAGCAGCTCCACAAAGGACTGTTTGATGGTGATGTTTTTCAGCTTAGCGATGTTGAGCCGTTTTGGAGCCTTCTGGCCTTGGGGGCGTCTCTTGGGCTGGATTCGAATATTCAGCTTCGAGACTACAAGGCGATGGTCTGTCCAACACTCGGCGCCGCACATGGTCTTTGTTACACGTACATCTTGCCTATCCCTTTTCCTGATGATGACATAATCGATGAGATGCCAATGCTTTGAGCGAGGGTGCATCCATGACGTCCTGTTACGGGTAGGGAGGCAGAAAACTGTGTTGGTTATCAGCAGTTCGTGCTCTGCACAGGTCTGAAGCAAAAGCAATCCATTTGGGTTGCAGTGGCCCACACTGTGCTTTCCAATCACTCCATCCCAGGAGATGTAGTCAGAGCCAACTCTAGCATTGATGTCCCCAAGAATGATGAGCTTGTCTGCTTTAGGGATAGCAGCAATGACAGAGTGAAGGTCCTCGTAGAACTTCACCTTCACTTCATCCGGGTTAGTCATGGTTGGGGCGTAGGCACTGACACTGGTGAGGTGCTTCTGGCCAGATGCCAGTGGGAGTTTCATGGTCATAAGCCTATCGTTGACTCCCTTTGGGATTTCAGCTAGCTTGCTGACATGAGCTGTTTTTACTGCAAAACCAACGCCAGCCTCACGTCGCTCTTCGCTTCCTCGTCCACTCCAGAAGAAGGTGTAACCAGATCCCTGTTCACAGAGCTCGCCTTCGCCTGCAAGCCGAGTCTCACTCAAGGTTGCGATGTCAATGTTGTATCTGGCGAGTTCGGATGCAACAAGTGCCGTTCTCTTTTGGGGTCTGTCCGCGTTATCTCTGTCCAGGAGAGTCCTTATGTTCCAAGCACCAATGGTGAGCGGAACGATCCTTGTTTTTTTCTTTTCTTTCTTTTTGTTTCGACCGCTGATGTAGGGTCCCCGCCAGCCGCGGTATGCTGGCCAGGGTGATATGGAGCAGGCAATTTTTTAGGGCACCTTTTCTAGCCCCTTCCTCATGCCAGGGAGGTGAGCAGTGCATTCCTAAAGAGGGCTGCTCAGACGCTCAGACGGCTGCCGAGCTCCATCGCTGCTCCTGTCGACGAAGAACGACCCTATGTCCTGAGCCGCCTGCGTGCAGTTCTGCGGCTGCGACTGCCAGTGTACCCACACCTGTCGTTTCGTCGCTCGCCTGTCGCCACAGGACTTGGGGGTGATGAAATGATGAAGGATGAAAGGTCATTTTGGATGACTGATGACTTGCGCGATGAGTTTGTTTAAAGTGAAGAGGAGTTGCGCAACGTCGACCTCACTATCTCGTCCGGGTCCACCAATTTCCAGTGGCAAGACTAAGTCGAGACGACTGGAGGATGAGCACGGATGCAGTGGATGACCAAGATACACGCACACATACACGCACCTACAGGCACACACACACACGAACACAGGTCAACAATCCAATAATGCAAACTGACTACGACATTACATGATAAAACAGTTCCTGCAAAGCATTTCTCTGAAGAAACACCGCACACAACACACACAGATCAAAACTAGAAAGATGAAGCAAATGTTCACACACACACACACACACACACACACATACGCAACACACAGACACAAGCTCGCGCTTGTGGGCGTGCAAACACCCGCCACCTCCTCTCCCCCCTCGTCCTCCCCCCTCCGCCCCCTCTCCCCCTTCCACACACACAAGCACCCACCTCTATTTCATTTCCTACAACATTGTATGACTGTCTGAACAAGTGTGTCTTCAGGGCAGTTATAAACTGTGAGGGGGTTTCAGAGTGACGAGTTTATGAGTGGAAGCTGGTTCCAAACAGTTGTCGAAAAGTGAGAAAAAGATCGCTTGCCATAAGTCTTTGTTTTGATTCGAGGAACAGTAAAGGTTCTATTGTCTGAAGAAGAGCGGAGTTGTCTGGCAGGGGTATAGACATGAAGGAGATCAGAAAGACAGGAAAGTAGGGATCTGTGAGAGAGTTGAAGCAAAGAGTGGATGTTTTACGTTGTATTCTTGCAGAGACTGGGAGCCAGTGAAGTTGTTGGAGTGGCTGTACGTGTTCGTGTTTTCTGACTCTGAAGATCAGTCGTGCTGCTGAATTTTGAACCTTTGAAGTTTGTCTAGGAGGTACTGAGGAATGGCAGAGAGTAAGAAGTTACAGTAATCAAATTTAGACAGAACGAGAGAACAGACGAGAGTTTTGGTTGCATCATAAGTGAGAAGATGGCGAATGCTACTGATTTTCCTGAGTTCATGGTAAGCAGAGCGACAGATGTTGGACACATGTTTTTCCATGGACAGAGTGTCAGAAAAAGTTACCCCTAGGTTTCTTGCAGCTGATGAGAACTGAATGTTTGTGTTACCAACAGACATAGAGGAGGGAGCAGAGTCAGGTAATGGTTTGTTCTGTGAGTGAATCAGGAGGACTTCAGTCTTGTCATCATTTTGTTTGAGTTTATTTGCTGTCATTCAATGCTTGATGTCAGTGATGCATTTTTGAATGTTGTCAATGGTGTTATTGATCTGGTCAGGTGCACATGAGTCATATAATTGTGTGTCATCGGCATAAGATTGGCTTTGGACGTTGTGCTGAGCTGTGGTGGTACCAAGTGGCTTTGTGTACAAAATGATGAGCACGGGTCCCAAAACTGATCCCTGGGGGACTCCGAATTCCAGAAGAGAAGGTTGAGAACAGTGTTTGTTAGTAACGACAGTCTGGGTTCTATTGGACAGGTACGATGAAAACCATTTCAGTGTTGTGTCAGAAATGCCAAATGAATAAGAAAGACGATTAACGAGGATGCTGTGATCGATTGTATCGAATGCCGCTGAGAGATCTACGAGGGTGAGGACAGAAAGTCTACCAGTATCTACAGACAGCAGAACGTCGTTCATAACTTTGAGCAGAGCTGTTTCAGTGCTGTGGGAAGGGCGGTAGGCAGACTGTAAGACAGGAAACAGGTTTTTGTGATGCAGATATTCAGAGAGCTGGAGGAGGACAATCTTTTCTGTGAACTTGGAAAGAAAAGAGATTGCTGACAGGACGATAGTTTTGAGGGTGTTTACTTCGAGAGTCAGGTTCTTGAGCAATGGTATTACAAGGGCTTTTTTGTACAGATCTGAGAAAGTGCCTGACTGAAGAGAGTTGTTGATGATAGAGGTCAAGGCCGGGAGGAGCACATCAACACATTCAACTAAAAGGGATGTGGGGACTGGGTCAGGTGCACATGTTTTGCGGCTAGATTTTATAATGACTTGCTTAACTCCTTCCTCTGTGACAGGACGAAAACTGCTGAAAGACGAGGAAGAGTGGGGTTTGTCAGCAATGAGAGGATCGGGTACAGACTGGCTAAATGTTTCGAGCTCATCTCTAATTGTCTGTATCTTGGTAGTGAAAAAGGAGCGAAAGCATCAGAGAGGTCGTCAGAAGGAATGTCAGTTAGCAAGGTAGAGTCTCTGCTACTGTCAAAGAGACGGTCACTGGTTAAGAATAATTTTTTGACAGATGTACTGGCTTCGATCTTGAGCTCCAGTACTCTTCTTTGGCATTCTGAACAATATCAGTGACTGACTGTTTTGCTATTAAAAAGATCTCACTGTCCACTGTCAGATCACTCTTGCGCCACGTCCTCTCAGCACGACGGCACTCTTTCTTGGCGTCACGCAGGATGTCGCTAATAGCTGTGTGCCACGGGGACGTGTGGCCTGAAGGCACACGCTTCTCTGTAGCTGGAGCATGTCTGTCCAGCAGTCTGTGCAGGCCGTCATCCAGCTGTTGGGCGGAGAGGTCGGGTCCAAGGTCATCCAGCATGTCCTGGACGTCAGCCTTGAAGGAGTCCCTGTCCCTGAACCAGGTCACAGGAAGTGACAGTGAAGGGGACATGTTGGGGTGTGTCAGTGTGAACTGAACCAGGTCACAGGAAGTGACAGTGAAGGGGACATGTTGGGGTGCTGTCAGTGTGAACTGAACCAGGTCACAAGAGGTGACAGTGAAGGGGACATGCTGGGGTGTGTCAGTGTGAACTGAACCAGATCACAGGAAGTGACAGTGAAGGGGACATGTTGGGGTGCTGTCAGTGTGAACTGAACCAGGTCACAGGAAGTGACAGTGAAGGTGACATGTTGGGGTGCTGTCAGTGTGAACTGAATCAGGTCACAAGAGGTGACAGTGAAGGTGACATGTTGGGGTGCTGTCAGTGTGAACTGAATCAGGTCACAAGAGGTGACAGTGAAGGGGAAGGTGGAGGTGACGGTGACATGGAGATGGTCACGGTAGAGGACAGCAAGTCCCCCACCCCGTGTTGCACGAGGGAAGGACCTCAGCTTGTAGCCTGGCAGAACTGAGGGAAGGACCTCAGCTTGTAGCCTGGCGGAACTAAGTCAGCACATTTGCCTTCATCGCCACTAGTTTTCAGCCACGTCTCTGTTAAAAATAACACATCCATATTCTCATCCTTGATGAAGTCCACAATCTGTGTCCACTAAGACTTTGAGCCAACGGACGGTGTATCAAACATGCCCACAGTCATTCTGGTGTCTTGATGCCGACCACTGATGGCGATGACGTTGCCCATTTGGGTGTGCCTGGAGTCCAGTAAGTGTGATGGAGTAGCTTGACCATCAATCTTATTTGATGTTTCTGATACCCTTAATGGCCTGTATCGTGCAAGGTCATCAGCTTGGTGGTGGGCTGCAGAGCGACAGAAAACATCCACTACAGTCTCAATTCCTCTGCTCTCCATACTGATGAGCGTGATGGACTGAGGGGGGAGACAGTTTTTCACAGGGCACAGGGGAAAACATCCACTACAGTCTCAATTCCTCTGCTCTCCATACTGATGAGCGTGATGGGCTGAGGGGGGAGACAGTTTTTCACAGGGCACAGGGGAAAACATCCACTACAGTCTCAATTCCTCTGCTCTCCATACCGATGAGCGTGATGGACTGAGAGGGGAGACTGTTTTTCACAGGGCACTGGGGACAATATATCAAAATGCTCAAAATGTTGATAAAATCATTAGTTTTGTTAGTTTATTAACTTTTTGTATATAAACAGAATTTAACGTCTGGAGGCGCCTGTGTTCAATGACGCTTGTTTCACTGAGTGCACGTGCACTGCAAATAACAGAGGTGTTTAAGCACGCTCACGTGAGGAGTGAAGCAACATGCGGTGCTGTCGTACTGCAAACGTGCCTACGAAAACCTCTAGCAGCAGTCACAGAACGAAATGAACATCTGTTGACCGTCTTGAGTGGTGTTTGTGTTCTGTTCCCT
>NC_134881.1:157600-310100 GCF_041734735.1 Babylonia areolata | reverse complement strand
CACACACACACACACACACACACACACACACACACACACACACACACACACACACACACCTGGTATTGGCGCATCGTTGACATATTTTAGTTTCAAAATATTCTCAAGACATACATACAGACAGACAGACAGAGAGAGAGAGAACAGACAGACAGACAAACAGATAGAGATGCAAAGCCTTCATGGCGCACACGTAATTCCTTCTTTTATAAAAAAAAATATACTAATGATAATGATAATAATAACCAAAATCAAAAGCAATAGCAAGGAGAGAGGGAATGTCATTCTGTGTATCTTGCCGATCTTGTCCTAACCATGGCAACAGCAGAACAGACTTTATGGGCATGTATGCAGTATATGGTATCCCACCACGATACCACACATCTGTTGTCTGTAGTGTTTTAACATACGGAGCCGTGTGCTGGGGGGGAAACCTGACCAAACATGACAAAGACAGG
Source organism: Babylonia areolata (assembly GCF_041734735.1). NCBI lineage: Eukaryota > Metazoa > Mollusca > Gastropoda > Neogastropoda > Buccinidae > Babylonia > Babylonia areolata. The sequence continues at coordinate 309,642 of NC_134881.1, read as the reverse complement.
TTGGAAAAAGTCATTAGGAAAGCGGGTGGGGTGGTGGGTACAAGACAAGACACCTTTAGTGACATGCACAATAGAAAACTGACTGACAGACTAATAACAATTTTGACCGACGTAAGCCACCCACTACATGATGACATTAATAGCAGAAGGTCAGACATAAGTGGTAGGTTTAGAGCTCCACGCGCAAGAACATCTCGATACATTAATTCATTTATTCCTACAGCCATTCGCGCACACAATCAAAACATCCAATACACTAAGTGAACCCTCCCACCCCCCAAGCCCACTCGCCACAGCAACACCTGAACTTCACCAGCAGACGAGTGTATGGGAGCAGACATTATGCGTGCATGTGGGACTGAGCGGGTGAGCACGGGCAAGCAAGCATTTTTGTGTGTGTGTGATCGGAAGTGATTTTTTAATATTTTCTTATTTTACTTGGATTTCATGTATCTTAATGTTAATGTTCTAATCTTATTGGCGTGACATATGTTATGTGCATGCATACGTTGTTTGTTTGTGTGTGTGTGTGTGTGTGTGTGTGTGTGTGTGTGTGTATGCATTTTACTTATTTTTGCGATTTATTCCCTTGATGTTTTTATTTATGTATTGTTGTACATTACCTTATGGTCTTAACGTGTGTGTGTGTGTGTGTGTGTGTGTGTGTGTGTGTGTGTGTGTGTGCATGTGTGTGTATGTGTGTGTGGGTGTGTGTGCGTGCGTGCGCGCATGTCATTTTTAGTAATCTTATACCCTTTTTTTTGTTGGATGTTTCATTTGTTAATATTGTTGTGCAATACCCTATTGTCTTAACATGAGTATGTGTGTGTGTGTGGGGGTGGGGGTTGGGGTGGGGGGGTGGGGTGGGGGTTAGTATATCGTCAGCTATTGGGAATTCTTATTTGACTAGTTTTAATCTCTTCTTATGTTGCGCATGATTTTATGCCAGTGTTTACAATGAGCCTGTGATTGCACAACTTAATTTCCATGTGGATTAATAAAGTGTTTTTGATTGATTGATTGATTGATTGACCATTACAACTAAAAAAATAAGGAGCCAAAAAACCAAACCATCAACAACAACAGCAGATCAAAAGCACCCACCATGAGTTTAAGTTGTGACACCTTGAGGGGCATGTCGAATCCCCCAAACATGGCGAATATCACCACTTCCGGCTTCTCTGGAATGACTGGAGGTTCCTCCACACACGTCTTGTCTTTGTCTGTTTTGTCTGCACACAGCATAGCACTGGTCAACACCACACGTCTTGTCTTTGTTTTGTCTGCACACAGCATAGCACTGGTCAACACCACACGTCTTGTCTTTGTCTGTTTTGTCTGCACACAGCATAGCACTGGTCAACACCACACGTCTTGTCTTTGTTTTGTCTGCACACAGCATAGCACTGGTCAACACCACACGTCTTGTCTTTGTCTGTTTTGTCTGCACACAGCATAGCACTGGTCAACACCACACGTCTTGTCTTTGTTTTGTCTGCACACAGCATAACACTGGTCAACACCACACGTCTTGTCTTTGTCTGTTTTGTCTGCACACAGCATAACAGTGCACACAGCATAGCAGTGCCACACGTGCTTTGGTCACCGGTCAACACCACATGCTCACATGCATTCCACACGTTCTTCACAACATTAGATAGACATTACGCACACACAGACACAGACACACAGACAGACACAGACACACACAGAGGGAGAGTTTCAATTTCTCCAGGAGGCGTCACTGCGCTCGGAGATATCCTTATACGCTGCACCTGATCTACTGGGCAGATGCCTGACAGCAACATAATCCAGTGCGCTTGTCAGACCTTGAGTGCATGCAGATCAGAGATGAGTTTCGTTTACATCATTTTGTCAGAGAACAATACTATTGTTGCCATGGGTACTTTTCAGTGCGCCAAGCGCGTGCTGCACACGGGACCCCTTGGTTTTTCGTCTCATCCGAATTTCCAGTCAAACGTGCGAGAAAGGGCGATAGTGGGTATCAAACCCACACCCTCTCCAACACTGTATTGGCAGAGAAGCGTCTTATCCATTCTGCCACCTGGCTCCTGAGAGAGAGAGAGAGAGAGAGAGAGAGAGAGAGAGAGAGAGAGAGAGAGGGAGAGAGAGAGAGGGAGAGAGAGAGAGAAGCCACTAAGTCCAATACGGTTTCCTAATATTTCGGCTTCAGCGGACAAAATTACTAAACTGAGGTGTGCAAATTCCCGTCAACACGTCAGTGAAAAATCGAAAGAGCTCTCTCTCTCTCTTTCTATATATATATATATGTGTGTTATTTCAGCAACATGAAGAAGGACAAGAAAATTGGATAGACAGAGTAAAAAATAAGTACTAATGGAAAACTGTTTTGGAACCGTATAGCTCAGCCAAGAAGTAGGGAGTGACACTGCATTTATTTCAGAATTTAAAGACCGCTTTATTGACGAATATATACAAAACGTGCACTGAGACATAGCAGAAAATACAGAATATAGTTAGTATTTCTCATTTTAAAAACTTTTCCAAGCTGAAAAATAAATTTCAATGATTGCAAACTGGCAAGGATGTCTTCTGGCTTGATTTGGATCAAGAAGTCTTGGGCTGAATGCAAATAAAACATGGTTCCAGGAAAACAGTGAGAATAATGATTTATGTCAAATGTGTCACCGAAATTCTGAAACTAAGGTTCATTTTTGTCTTCGATTGTAAGGAATATGAAACCATTGGAAATAAATATAAACGTTTTACACATTCGTTTGGATGTAGACGTGATATAGTGGCTATTTCTAAATCAGATAGTGAAGACGTTATATTTCCACTCGCAAAATATTTTGCAGAGGCATGAAATATCAAAATGAAAAGATTAAACTCAGTACAATGTTAATGTGATCGTAATATGATATAAATGAACACAAGACAACGTAAGACAGATAAATAAGTTCAGCTATACAGTTGGATGGTCGGAATGTCCGTTTTTGTTTTGTTTTCTTTATGTCGATAATTGACTGTCATACATGAGTAGTACAGTGTAACAAATCGCTTTGTACATGTGTTGTCGGTGACAATTTTTTATATGGTATTTTGTGTGTGTGTGTTGATTTTTATGTCTACTTGAAAATGCGGACACTTTTTCACGCAGGAACATAAGGTTCCCATCCGATGTTCTGTTGTGCGATATATTGTGAAGCATGTAAATGCCGTTTTCTAAAACTGTTAATAGTTTTTATTGTTAACATTAGGCCAGTTCCGTTTCCCTGAACTGGCTTATTTTTGCTGATGCCAGTCATTGCTGTTTGACTTGTGGGCCAGAAGCATTCCCGTTGTGAACAGCATCGAGGCATACTAGAGATCAGGGAGACGCTGGTCCACTAACGTCCCGGGGGAAAGACTACCTGCTGAGGGAGAGCGGCCATGCCAAAAACTACTTGCAACGGCGGACCACCCATCGGTGTGGTGCCCAGTGTTCCACGGCGTCCGTGGGGGGGGGGGGGGGGGGGGGGGGGGCGGGGGGGGGGGGGGGGTGTCGGCGCCTAAGATGTGGGCAGCCGTCACTGTAGTGTGTGTGAAGTTACTTTTTGTTTATTAATTTTTCACTGCGTTGGGAAAAAAAACGAATTTATTTTTTTGAGTGAGTTGAAAAAAAGGAATTTATTTTTTGAGTGAGTTGGGATAACGAATTTATTTTTTGGACTGAGTTGGGATAACGAATTTATATTTTAAGTGAGTTGAGAAATGAACACTTTTCTTTCTTTGATTATATGTCTATTAATATCATTAAGTTAAAAAGTAAAAAGAAAATGTGAGTTTGCGTTCTTCTAAAAAAAACAACTTGATTCGCGTTCGTGTTTTGCTTTTTTGGTTCGGATGGAGTGCGAGTTGAAAATAACACAGGCCTACGAATTTAAGTAAAAAAAAAAAATTCTGTTACATTCAGAACATTGATTGATGTCATGTGTGAGATTGTACGATGTTTATGTGTTTTTGACGGTGTACTATAATAATAATAATGGTATTTATATAGCGCTGAATCTTGTGCATAGACATATCTAAGCTCTTTCGCACCAGTCATTCTCACGCACGCATAACTCTAAAACTGGAGAAACTGAAGACAAGGAAGAAGCAGGGAAGGGAGGCTATTTTGGGAAGAGGTGGGTTTTAAGGCCAGACTTGGAAGAGCTGAGTGTGGAGACTTGACGAAGCGAAAGAGGAAGTTCATTCCAATTGCAAGGTCCAGAGACAGAGAAAGAACGGTGGCCAACAGTCGAGAGTTTGAATCTGGGTATGCGTAAATGGAGTGGATCCGAAGCTGATCGTAGTGAGCGAGATGGAGTGTAGAGGTGTAGGCATCCACAGAGATAGGAAGTGGCTGATTTGTGAATACATTTGTAGCATAGAGTGCTGATCTTGTACTTTATTCGGTGTGAGACAGGGAGCCAGTGGAGATGTTGCAAAAGAGGAGTGATGTGCTCAGATCTTTTCTTTCTGAGGACAAGTCGGGCAGCAGAGTTTTGTATGCGCTGAAGGGACTGAATGGATGAAGCAGGCAAACCAGACAATAGAGAGTTACAGTAGTCAAGGTGAGAGAGAATGAGAGAAACGACAAGCCTAGATGTTGCGTCAATGGACAGATATTTCTGGACGGCACTGATGTGCCGCAGTTGACAGTAGCAGGATTGACATGTCTGACTGATAATTATTTGCATGGACAGTGTGTTGTCAAGTTTGGTTGGTTTTTTGGGTTTTTTTTTCCTCTTTATCGTTTCTCGCTTTCTTTTCATTTGTCGATCACACAAGAGGAATTATTCCCCTTGGCAGTAGAGCTGTAAAACGATATTTGCCGATTGAAGAGTGTCAGTGTCAGTGTCTCTTTGTATATAACTATCTCTGTACACACACACACACACACACACACACACACACACACTTACCTGAGCATAGGAATGGAACTTAAATGCTGACGGGCGCAATAGCCGAGTGGTTAAAGTGTTGAGTTTCAATCTCAGGGTCCAGGGTTCGAATCTAGGTAACGGCGCCAGGTGGGTAAAGGGTGGAGATTTTTCCGATCTCCCAGGTCAACATATGTGCAAACCTGCTAGTACCTGAACCCCCTTCCTGTGTATACGCAAGCAGTAGGTAAAATACGCACGTTAAAGATTCTGTAATCCATGTCTGCGTTCGGTGGGTTTTGGAAACAAGAACCTACCGAGCATATGCACACCCCCGAAAACGGAGTATGGCTGCCTACACGGCGGGGTAAAAACGGTTATATACGTAAAAGCTCACTCGTGTACATACGAGTGAACTTGGGAGTTGCAGTCCACGAACGCAGAAAAGGAAGAGGACGAAGAAGAAATGCACACCATGCATTTTTCATGACATTAAAAACGTCTATTCCACTCCTGGCTCTTTAAAACTCCCTGCCCCCTATCCTCCTATCCCCCGCCCCTCACACATACACACACAGACACATTTCTTCAATGTAAGTTTAAATAGTGATAAGATTCAACACAGAAACACAGACACATTTCTTCAATGCAAGTTGAAATAGTGGTCGGAACATATACAGACAGACAAACAAAACCAAATAGAGTGTACAGACACGAACAGACTTCTCCCCTGACATCTAACGCTGCTAACATCATCCTATGCTCTCTCTCCCTCACTCACGTTTGTCCTTGTCCTTGTCTCTTTCTTTCTTGTCCTTCTTGTCCTCTTTGGAGTCTCTGCCACCCTTCTCTGTTTTGTAGGGGGACACCATCACATCCAGACTTTGGGTCAGTGAAACATAAGAACGGGAAGCGACGACAGACAGAAACAATCACATCCAGACTTTGGGTCAGTGAAACATAAGAACGGGAAGCGACGACAGACAGAAACAATCACATCCAGACTTTGGGTCAAACAGTGAAACATAAGAACGGGAAGCGACGACAGACAGAAACAATCACATCCAGACTTTGGGTCAAACAGTGAAACATAAGAACGGGAAGCGACGACAGACAGAAACAATCACATCCAGACTTTGGGTCAAACAGTGAAACATAAGAACGGGAAGCGACGACAGACAGAAACAATCACATCCAGACTTTGGGTCAAACAGTGAAACATAAGAACGGGAAGCGACGACAGACAGAAACAATCACAGAAGAAGAAACGAGAAGAAACGTTATATTTATTTTTTTTAAGAAAAAAAAGAAAGCAAAACCAACAAAAACAAACAAACAAAAAAACAAAAAAAACAAAAAACAAACAACAACAACAACAAAAATCCCCCACACAAAGAATGCTGTAAATGGTAACAAGTAACCAAGATGATAAAAGTCAAGATGTCAATACTCCCTGACATGAGGTACGTTATGATGGTGCAAACTGATACGTTCGGGGTTCAACTGATGTACTAGTTCATTATCTGCATCAGTACACTTCAGAACACGATGACTTTATGTTATAATATAGTTTTCAGGGGGATGGGGTGGGGGAGACTCGTCGCTTTTTTCTGTTATTGGTGTTTCGTCTCTTTTGTACCATTTTTTTCTGCCTCTATGCATGTGTTCGTTTTATGTCAAAAATTGAGAAGAAAAAAAGAAACCCTAGCAGGAATTCATTGTTTATCGGGATTTCTTTTTTTCTAAATGACTGCCAGACCATGAATCAAAGAACCATCGCCAACATTTTTTTATGAATTAGATGGTCTGAAAGATCTCATCAATAATTATCATTTTACCACTTTTTTCTATTAGGTACCTACACACACACACACACACACACACACACACACACACACACACACACACACACGCGCGCGCGCGCGCGCGCGCGTGAAAAAAAACACCCAACATACATATCCTCTGTCCACATCAAAATGACAACCAAAATCCTAGATCGTCACCACTAAGAAAGAACAAAAGCATGAACATGGAGAAAACAGCAACATTAATGCCAGAAAAACAGGACAGGCTGGCAGACAGGCAGCAAGACAGACAGACCCAGACCCAGAGTACAGGCTGACAGACAGACAGCAAGACAGACAGACCCAGACCCAGAGTACAGGCTGACAGACAGACAGCAAGACAGACAGACCCAGACCCAGAGTACAGGCTGACAGACAGGCAGCAAGACAGACAGACCCAGACCCAGAGTACAGGCTGACAGACAGCAAGACAAACAGACCCAGACCCAGAAAGACAGGCTGACAGACAGACAGCAAGACAGACAGACCCAGACCCAGAGTACAGGCTGACAGACAGCAAGACAAACAGACCCAGACCCAGAGGACAGGCTGACAGACAGACAGCAAGACAGACAGACCCAGACCCAGAGTACAGGCTGACAGACAGACAGCAAGACAGACAGACCCAGACCCAGAGTACAGGCTGACAGACAGACAGCAAGACAGACAGACCCAGACCCAGAGTACAGGCTGACAGACAGACAGCAAGACAGACAGACCCAGACCCAGAGTACAGGCTGACAGACAGCAAGACAAACAGACCCAGACCCAGACGACAGGCTGACAGACAGCAAGACAAACAGACCCAGCAAGACAGACAGACCCAGACCCAGACGACAGGCTGACAGACAGACAGCAAGACAGACAGACCCAGACCCAGAGTACAGGCTGACAGACAGACAGCAAGACAGACAGACCCAGACCCAGAGTACAGGCTGACAGACAGCAAGACAAACAGACCCAGACCCAGAAAGACAGGCTGACAGACAGACAGCAAGACAGACAGACCCAGACCCAGAGTACAGGCTGACAGACAGCAAGACAAACAGACCCAGACCCAGAGGACAGGCTGACAGACAGACAGCAAGACAGACAGACCCAGACCCAGAGTACAGGCTGACAGACAGACAGCAAGACAGACAGACCCAGACCCAGAGTACAGGCTGACAGACAGACACAAGACAGACAGACCCAGACCCAGAGTACAGGCTGACAGACAGCAAGACAAACAGACCCAGACCCAGAGGACAGGCTGACAGACAGACAGCAAGACAGACAGACCCAGACCCAGAGTACAGGCTGACAGACAGACAGCAAGACAGACAGACCCAGACCCAGAGTACAGGCTGACAGACAGACAGCAAGACAGACAGACCCAGACCCAGAGTACAGGCTGACAGACAGACAGCAAGACAGACAGACCCAGACCCAGAGTACAGGCTGACAGACAGACAGCAAGACAGACAGACCCAGACCCAGAGTACAGGCTGACAGACAGCAAGACAAACAGACCCAGACCCAGACGACAGGCTGACAGACAGACAGCAAGACAGACAGACCCAGACCCAGAGGACAGGCTGACAGACAGACAGCAAGACAGACAGACCCAGACGACAGGCTGACAGACAGACAGCAAGACAGACAGACCCAGACCCAGAAAGACAGGACAGGCTGGCAGACAAACCCAGACCCAGCCATACAGAGCGCAGTCCCTACACGAACATCTACCGTGATGATGAAGATTCTTGTGGCCTTTCTCCTTGATGCTGCCTCGGCTCTCTGCCCGGCGACTGGGACTGCGAGTGATCTCTTTGGAGGGCGACACCACTACGTCCACCTTGTCTCCTATCACCGCCTGTCACGCTCACCACATATCAAACACGGCACGTCAAGTTTATTCCATGTACATTATTCCTATAGGAAGCTCAATTGGTCGTTGTGACGTCGAAACATTTGCATCGCACAAGCACCATAGCCTTCGAAGTGTCATCCTTACATACGCTTCAACTTCTTTGTTTTATTTCATGTAGCCCTTGGTGAATTGAAAACATCATACGTATGCTTCTTTTTCACACATAAAACAGACAAAAGGAGTGATGTCAGAAAGTAAACAAACAAACAAACAAACACAGCCCATTCGAGGAAACACGCTTACCCACATCGCCAAACCATTTCTCACCAGCGATAGACAAGTTATTTTCCCTTGCAACAGATAGAATTCTATTTAAAGAAATAAGCTACATATAGAAGGGACAAAGGATTTCAATCTTAACAATATTTTCTTTTTCAGATAACAGTCCATAATGTGCAACTTAAATCATTAAGACATTTTCTGTTTTGGTTACGATGGGCAGCAAAACCCGACATCCGAAATTTGGTCGTAAGAGGTGCCAAATATTTGTCTATATTTAGCATCAATGCAGGAGAGAGAGAGTCAGCGAGGAGGGAGGAGAAAGACAAACAAATAGAAGGGGGTTGTGGGAGAGACAGCTAAGACAGCAAACGAGACACAGCGGGGGGGAAGAGGAGAGAGACAGCGACAGAGTCAGAGAGACTTGTGAGTGCTCACATTGTTGGAGGGAGGGGCGCTCTGGGTGTTGGTGTCTGTGGCACCACCCTCTTCAGTCTTCTCTGGTTCCGGTTCCGGCAGCTTAAATTCCGGCAGCAGTGTTTTCAGCAGCTGCCACGTCTCGCCCAGATGACTGTGTCTGCAGAACAGTACGTGTAGCAGATACTGGTATCAGCTTACAGTTGGGTCAACAGCAAACTAAGAGCTGCATGATCATTGGTTTCCCCACAGCAATGGGAATTTATTCACAGCTTAGTCTTTTGTGAAGAACTATGACTCTCAAACAAGTAGACGATACTGCATTGGCTCTTGTATTGAAACCTTGGGGGTTAGCTGGCTTTTGAGGACCATTCCAACGCCGACTGTCCTGAAGCCCTCTTGGCCGAGAGAGTGGTGATATAACTGGGGCTAGACACATTCCACTGTAATCCAATTCTAGCCAGAAGGTACCAGGAGATCGACTGAAGGCAGTTTGGATTTTAAGACTGGTTCTGAAGCTGGAAATGGTCAGGGAGTATCTTATATCAGGAGTTCCACTGAACGTGGGCAGTGAATGCAAAGGATCTTTGACTGAAGGGCTCAGTCATAACAGTGGGAATTTGGAAAATGCGACTGTGATGATGAACGTATTTGTCTGGTTCGAATGTATACAGTAAGGGAATCAGAAAGATAGATGAAGAACCAGAGAAAGCATGATAGCAATGTATGGAGAGTTTATATTCAATCCTCGACTGCATCGGCAACCAGTGGAGTTGTTTCAGAAGAGTCACTCTTCGGGGGTTTCAATACCAGACAGGCGCTGAGTTTGGACATTTTGGAGTTTATGAATAGTATACTGTGGAGAACCAGCAAGCAGAGAATTACAAAATTACAATAATCTAGTTTTGAGAAGACAAAAACAAATAGTTGTGGTTGCATATACAGACAGGAAGTGACGAATGGGAGCAATGTGGCGGGGTCCTCTGTATGCATGTACATATCGAAAACATGTTTGTCCTTAAACACATCACTATAAAGAGTGAGACTAAGATTGTGTGTGTGTGTGATCAGCAAAGGGAAGGTCGGTCTGACCTACACGGACAGAAGTGGGTGCTGTGTCTTGGAAAGATTACACTTGAACAGTTGTGCTTCAGTTTTTTCGCCATCAACCGGATGTGCTACTAACATAAGTGGGAGAAAATGATTATGTTTTTTTTAATATTGAAATATTTGAGGTCGGGTTCCAGGGACTGGTAAGCAGGAGTGCATCTCTTGATACCGAACAAAGTAAAACAAAGAGAAAAAGGATACGCCACAATGCAATTTTTGGAAATCTGTATATTAAAGAAATAGTCCCATCTAAGTGCTTATTCGCGTCCACTGAAGGCAAAGTTTTCATTAGCGATGGAATTTCTACTGACAGATAAAAAGGCATGCCATGCACAACAAAACCCAACTCAAACTCAACTAAAAAAGGTCTAAAAGCCCTGGTAAGAGACAAAACAAATTCAAACTTAACGTATCAAACACCAGAAAGAAAACCATCTTGACTTTTCAGATGGTACTGAACAAAATCCAATTCAACATAGCATGAAAAGCTCAAACAAATGTGAGAATTCAGGCCCCAGGGTAATGGGGGTGATAGGGGCTTGCCTATTGTCAGGGATTCCACACATGGGGATGTTGTGGGTCTTCAGCAGGCTGTAGTACTGGTGCAGCTCTTGGGCAGCAGAATAGGAGGCTGGGGTGCTGCCAGACCAATACCAACACTGTCACCTCCACGTACAATCATCCTAAATCTCTCTAACCGAAGCACAACAGAACTGTCACCTCCATGTACAATCATCAGAACCCAGCTGTGCTCCTGGTCAGAGACAAGACACGGGACACCACAACTTGGTTCCATACATGAGACAGTACATACAGCAGTATCAATGTACATCAACTGGTGAAATCTGGACTTTCCCGGTCTTCTAAAAGAATGGGTTGTGCATGTTGTAGGTGTTCACGGAGAAGACGCATTCCAAAGGCATACACAGTAAAGAATGGGTTGTGCATGTTGTAGGTGTTCACAGAGAAGACACACTCCAAAGGCATAACCAGTAATTACTCCAGACAAGGCCAGTTCTTTCGACAAAATTATGATAAGCAGATCAGATGCGTTTTCTCACCATGTACAGTTAGCATTATGATGTCGTCTTTTATGTCGACTGGATCACCTGAGGTGTGCACACTACTAAAACCACTGACTGTAATATTCAAACCTATTCCAAGCTCTGTATTAACACTATATTTTCTTCACGAACACACACACACACACACACACAACTACATATTGTTAGAATCAGTGAAAACGTACAATCTTCATCAAAAACACCAGGGTTTTTTTCCTCTCCAAATGATATCACTGCTCCATTCATAAACTCTTAGATTCTCATGATAAGATCAGGTAGACCATAGACTACATGCCAAATATATCCAATGATTTTGTTGGTCGTTTATGGGCATTGTGCATTTTAGTGATGATGCCTTTGCACAATTCTCTGAAAAAAAACTATCATCCTTCTTTACTTCCTTACAGAGACACAAACACACACACACACACACACACACACACACACACACACACACACAGAGGGAGAGAGAGGGAGTTAGGGAGGGAGAGAGAGAGAGAGAGAGAGAGAGAGAAAGAGAGAGAGAGAGAGAGGAGATTCAATGTCGCGTTATTATAAGTACATCCACACACACACACACACACACACACACACACACACACACACACACACACACACACACAGGCAGGCAGACAGACACACAGAGAGAGAGAGAGAGAGAGAGAGAGAGAGAGAGAGAGCAATGTTTTATGTGTGCAATTACATATGTTTGTGCATATGGTCATGTAAAAGAGAAAAGAGACAGAAAAAAGAGAGAGACAGAGAAAAACAGAATCATTTTGAGGAACTAAACGACAAAACAAGAGAAGTAGCGTACTTTACTGATGAGGAACTAAACGACAAAACAAGACAAGTACCGTACTTTACTGATGAGGAACTTAACGACAAAACGAGAGAAGTAGCGTACTTTACTGATGAGGAACTTAACGACAAAACAAGACAAGTACCGTACTTTACTGATGAGGAACTTAACGACAAAACAAGACAAGTACCGTACTTTACTGATGAGGAACTAAACGACAAAACAAGACAAGTACCGTACTTTACTGATGAGGAACTTAACGACAAAACAAGAGAAGTACCGTACTTTACTGATGAGGAACTTAACGACAAAACAAGACAAGTACCGTACTTTACTGATGAGGAACTTAACGACAAAACGAGAGAAGTAGCGTACTTTACTGATGAGGAACTTAACGACAAAACAAGACAAGTACCGTACTTTACTGATGAGGAACTAAACGACAAAACAAGACAAGTACCGTACTTTACTGATGAGGAACTTAACGACAAAACAAGACAAGTACCGTACTTTACTGATGAGGAACTTAACGACAAAACGAGAGAAGTAGCGTACTTTACTGATGAGGAACTTAACGACAAAACAAGACAAGTACCGTACTTTACTGATGAGGAACTTAACGACAAAACAAGACAAGTACCGTACTTTACTGATGAGGAACTTAACGACAAAACAAGAGAAGTAGCGTACTTTACTGATGAGGAACTTAACGACAAAACAAGAGAAGTACCGTACTTTACTGATGAGGAACTTAACGACAAAACAAGACAAGTACCGTACTTTACTGATGAGGAACTTAACGACAAAACAAGACAAGTACCGTACTTTACTGATGAGGAACTTAACGACAAAACGAGAGAAGTACCGTACTTTACTGATGAGGAACTTAACGACAAAACAAGACAAGTACCGTACTTTACTGATGAGGAACTAAACGACAAAACAAGACAAGTACCGTACTTTACTGATGAGGAACTTAACGACAAAACGAGAGAAGTAGCGTACTTTACTGATGAGGAACTTAACGACAAAACAAGACAAGTACCGTACTTTACTGATGAGGAACTTAACGACAAAACGAGAGAAGTACCGTACTTTACTGATGAGGAACTTAACGACAAAACGAGAGAAGTACCGTACTTTACTGATGAGGAACTTAACGACAAAACGAGAGAAGTACCGTACTTTACTGATGAGGAACTTAACGACAAAACAAGAGAAGTACCGTACTTTACTGATGAGGAACTTAACGACAAAACGAGAGAAGTACCGTACTTTACTGATGAGGAACTTAACGACAAAACAAGACAAGTACCGTACTTTACTGATGAGGAACTTAACGACAAAACAAGACAAGTACCGTACTTTACTGATGAGGAACTTAACGACAAAACAAGACAAGTACCGTACTTTACTGATGAGGAACTTAACGACAAAACGAGAGAAGTAGCGTACTTTACTGATGAGGAACTTAACGACAAAACAAGACAAGTACCGTACTTTACTGATGAGGAACTTAACGACAAAACTAGAGAAGTACCGTACTTTACTGATGAGGAACTTAACGACAAAACGAGAGAAGTACCGTACTTTACTGATGAGGAACTTAACGACAAAACAAGACAAGTACCGTACTTTACTGATGAGGAACTTAACGACAAAACGAGAGAAGTACCGTACTTTACTGATGAGGAACTTAACGACAAAACGAGAGAAGTACCGTACTTTACTGATGAGGAACTAAACGACAAAACAAGACAAGTACCGTACTTTACTGATGAGGAACTTAACGACAAAACGAGAGAAGTACCGTACTTTACTGATGAGGAACTTAACGACAAAACAAGAGAAGTAGCGTACTTTACTGATGAGGAACTTAACGACAAAACGAGAGAAGTACCGTACTTTACTGATAACGTGACGCTCTGGATTTAATGAGTATCTTCCAAATTTTCAAGAATCTGAGATTCTAACAATACACAAAGCGCACATTACAATGAACTATAAGTCGAGCATTCATTGGTTCAGTCGAAGTCGAGGCTCTTCGAAGTCTATTCGTTAATGTTGTATCAGCTTCATGCTTGGCCACTCTGTCCATTTCAGCCTCTTACAATACAATACAATGCAATGCAATGCAATACAATGCAATGCAATACAATGCTATACAATACAATACCAATTCTGAGCTTAGCTCTCAGACTATTATCAAATTCATTACGGACCAAGTATTGTTCTAATGTCAAGTGTACATGCTTTAATAACCTGACAATTGAGCATATAATTTTTCACTGTAGCTTGATGAAGCCTTTTGTACACGAAAGTGTGTCTTCACAAGTGACTGAGAACGTTGATGTTTTTGACTTTTTGCATTCATTATCAGTTGTTTCGCTTGTCAGTTTAACGACTTCTCTTTTATGAAGTCCTTTAAGTAATTTCCTGTAACTGTATTTAGAGGGTTTTTTTTGTTTATTTGTTTGTTTGTTTGTTTTGTTTTTCTTTCAAATTTCACCCACATTTTTACCGTCATTTGCCCAGTTTCCCCAAACCCTCCATTCATCCACATCTCCCACCCCTTCTAACCGATAATACTCAGATGTATTCATAAATATTTTTACAAAATGTCTTCAATCACCGATATGTGTCACGGGACATTAAACAGAAATTCCTTCCTTCCCTACAATACAGTGTGAGTGAGGAGGTAGACAGGTGGGAGTGTGAGGCAGGGGAGGAGGGCAGGGGTTTGGGGGATGGGGTGTGAGGGACGGGTTGTGGGGGATGGAGTGTGGGGGACGGGGTGTGGGGGACGGGTTGTGGGGGATGGGGTGTGAGGGACGGGGTGTGGGGGATGGGGTGTGGGGGACGGGGTATGGGGGACGGGGTGTGAGGGACGGCTTGTGGGGGATGGAGTGTGGGGGACGGGGTTTGGGGGATGGGGTGTGGGGGACGGGGTGTGAGGGACGGGGTGTGGGGGATGGAGTGTGGGGGACGGGGTGTGGGGGACGGGGTGTGGGGGATGGGGTGTGGGGGACGGGGTGTGGGGGATGGAGTGTGGGGGACGGGGTGTGGGGGACGGGTGTGGGGACGGGTGTGGGACGGGGTGTGAGGGATGAGGTGTGAGGGACGGGGTGTGGGGGACGGGGTGTGGGGGACGGGTGGTGGGGACGGGTGTGGGGACGGGGTGTGGGGATGGGGTGTGGGGGACGGGGTGTGGGGACAGGGTGTGGGGGACGGGGTGTGGGATGGGTGTGGGGACGGGGTGTGAGGGACGGGTGTGGGGGACGGGTGTGAGGAGGACGGGGTGTGAGGGAGGGACGGGGTGTGGGGGACGGGGTGTGAGGGACGGGACGGGGTGTGGGGGACGGGGTGTGGGGGACGGGACGGGGTGTGGGGACGGGGTGTGAGGGACGGGGATGTGGGGGACGGGGTGTGGGGACGGGACGGGGTGTGGGGACGGGGTGTGAGGGACGGGACGGGGTGTGAGGGGAGGGACGGGGTGTGGGGACGGGGTGTGGAGGGACGGACGGGGATGTGGGGGACGGGACGGGGTGTGAGGGACGGGGTGTGGGGACGGGACGGGGTGTGGGGGACGGGGTGTGAGGGACGGGACGGGGTGTGGGGGACGGGGTGTGGGGGACGGGACGGGGTGTGGGGGACGGGGTGTGAGGGACGGGACGAGGTGTGGGGGACGGGGTGTGGGGGACGGGACGGGGTGTGGGGGACGGGGTGTGAGGGACGGGACGGGGTGTGGGGGGACGGGACGGGGTGTGAGGGACGGGGGTGTGAGGGACGGGACGGGGTGTGGGGGACGGGGTGTGGGGGACGGGACGGGGTGTGGGGGACGGGACGGGGTGTGAGGGATGGGGTGTGAGGGACGGGACGGGGTGTGAGGGACGGGGTGTGAGGGACGGGGTGTGAGGGACGGGACGGGGTGTGAGGGACGGGGTGTGAGGGACGGGGTGTGAGGGACGGGACGGGGTGTGAGGGACGGGGGTGTGAGGACGGGACGGGGTGTGAGGGACGGGGTGTGAGGGACGGGGTGTGAGGGACGGGACGGGGTGTGAGGGACGGGACGGGGTGTGGGGGACGGGGTGTGAGGGACGGGACGGGGTGTGAGGGACGGGACGGGGTGTGAGGGACGGGGTGTGAGGGACGGGACGGGGTGTGGGGGACAGGGTGTGAGGGACGGGACGGGGTGTGGGGGGACGGGATGTGGTGGGACGGGGTGTGGGGGACGGGACGGGGTGTGAGGGACGGGACGGGGTGTGGGGTGAGGACGGGACGGGGTGTGAGGGACGGGACGGGGTGTGGGGGACGGGGTGTGAGGGACGGGACGGGGTGTGGGGGATGGGGTAGGGGGGAAGGAACGGGGTGTGGGGGACGGGGTGTGAAGGACGGAGTGTGGGGGAACTCACTGCAAGGGAATGGCCTCAGGCAGCCAGCCGGTCAGGTTGTGCAGAATCATGAAGTCCCCAAACTCCTGTCCAGGCATTCCTCCACTGTAACTGTTCACGCGAAACAAACACACCTGTCAGCACATCAGTGAACAACACACCTCTATATCTGACACAAAACAAACACACCTGTCAGCACATCAGTCAACAACACACCTCTATATCTGACACAAAACAAACACACCTGTCAGCACATCAGTGAACAACACACCTCTATATCTGACACAAAACAAATACGCTTGTCAGCACATCAGCCAACAACACACCTCTATATTTGACACAAAACAAACACATTTGTCAGCACATCAGTCAACAACACACCTCTATATCTGACACAAAACAAACACACCTGTCAGCACATCAGCCAACAACACACCTCTCCATCGGACACAAAACAAACACATTTGTCAGCACATCAGCCAACAACACACACTTCTATCGGACACAACACAGATACATCTGTCGGCACATCAGTCAACAACACACCTCTCTATCTCTGACACAAAACAAACACATCTGTCAGCACATCAGCCAACAACACACCTCTATATCTGACACAACACAGATACATCTGTCAAGACAACAACAAACAACACACCTCTCTATCTGACACAACACGATACATTAGTCAAGACAACAACAAACCTCTCTATCTGACACAACACGATACATTAGTCAAGACAACAACATACAACACACCTCTATATCTGACATTTGTTGACAGCTTCAGTACAGATAACAACAATGTTTATAGGTTGTCATTTGCTGAAAAAACGATTTCTACATATCAAAGCTTTCATATATGAAGGAAGAGGAAACATTGATGTACATCTGAATACAAAAAAAAAAAAAAAAAAAAAAAAGACGTTTTTGTCGTCGTCTGGGCCTGCATTGCAGAGGGAAAGATATATGGCCAGAATTTTTTTTTTTTTTTTTTTTTAGAAACTATCATGCATTCTTTACTAAAACAATGAGGGAGAAAAGGAGAAGAAGAAGAAGAAGAAGAAGAAGATGATGATGATGATGATGATGATGATGTAGAAGAAGAAAACAGGTCAGAAACAGAAGAAGGAGAATGATTGTTCAGAAAAATTAAAGAAGAAGAAAATGATAGTGAGGGTAATACTCACTCAAGAGAGGCAATTTTGATGAGAGCCTTGGCCAGCAACATGGGCCACAACTCATGAGTCCGTGTGGTGACGGGGAGCAACAGGTGGTCCTTTTCGTCAAAAGGCATCAAGTCGTCCACTGCAATCTTGCGCCAGCAACCCTGACACACATCGTGACGGTTAGTTCACCTAGGAACGGGGACAGTGAGTTCTGTCGGGTCAGTGCTGGATAAATTAATTCATTACAACCCATAACCCACAGGCATATTACAACATGAAGCAACTGTGTGTGTGTGTGTGTGTGTGTGTGTGTGTGTGTGTGTGTGTGTGTGTGTGTTCTTTTGCCTGATTTTTGAAAATCGTGTATGAGCAGAAATGAAAATTTCCCGTGGTAGGGATTAAAAACTAATATTGTATTGTAAAGTTTTGCATTGCATTGCATTGCATTGTACTGGGTTGCAATGCATTGTATTTCGTTTTCATCACAATAAAAATACGTGACAAATAGTTACCGTTCATCCCCATGAGCCGACCTGTGGGAGACTCGGCAAGGGCCTGTTCTTGAGCGTTAAATACGAATCAGCCATACTTCAAAATAATACCATTTGGACAGTTTCTGTACCATCGTCCAGCAGACACATAACCAACACAATGTACAACACATTTCCAAACACTCATAATGGATAAAACACAACATTCACACACCACTCCATCCGATGGAGTCTCCCGTCGGACCGACGGATGAGTAGGCAGCAAGGCTTATCTGTCGGTGTGTGTCTTCATATGGGAGAAAAGGCCGATTCTGGATGCACAGCACTTCCCACAGGTGTTGCAAGGGAAAACGTCTCCAGCAGCTGAGCCCTGCTTCCTTCGCTCACGCTTCTCCTTAATGGCCAGCGTTCTCTTGTTTCAAACATCTTTATGCCACTAGAGCACAGCATCCTCCAGCGAGAGCGGTCAAGGGCATCAGTTTCACAGGAAGCGATGTTTATGTCACAGGCTTTCAGGTTTGTCTTCAAGGTGTCCTTGAAGCGCTTGCAGGGTCTTCCAAGTTCGCGGTGGCCTTCCTTCGGCTGGCCATATAGTAGCATCTTCGGGATCCTGCTGTCTGTCATGCGGACAACGCGTCCTGTCCAGCGTAGCTGGTACTGGATCAGCAGGCTTTCGATGCTGGGCAGACCGCTCCTCTCTAGGACGTGGAGGTTGGAGACCCTGTCTTGCCACTTTATGCCGAGGATCTTTCGTAGGCATCTCTGGTGAAACTACTCAAGTTGTTGAATGTGACGGCGATACGTCGTCCATGTTTCACAGCAGTACAACAAGGTTGTCAGCACAACAGCTCTGTAGGTTTTGATTTTGGTGCTGAGCCTGATGCCTTTGTTGTTCCACAGCCTGTTGTTGAGTCTGCCAAAGGTGGAGTTGGCCTTGGCGATGCACAGTGTCACTTCTGCATCAAGGGTTCCGTTGCTGCATAGGGTGCTGCCCAGGTAGCAAAACTTGTCGACTGACTTGATCTCTGTGTCATCAAGTCAAGTCAAGTCAAGATTTTATTTCATGATGGTAAATTGAATAAGCAACAATTGCTTTTTTACATCAAGCCATCAATGAAAATAATAATAAAAAAAAATTAAAGAGAAGGGAAAAGAAAAAAAATAGAAGAAAAAAATAGGGGAGAGAGAGAGAGAGAGAGAGAGAGAGAGAGAGAGAGAGAGAGAGAGAGAGAGAGAGAGAGAGAGAGAGAGAGAGAGAGAGAGAGAGAGAGAACGCAAGAACGCAAGAATTTTAATGTAAGGTCACCGACCTGTATACATTTTGGGTGCACATGTTGCACACACAGCTTAACTAAAATAAAATAGGAAGAACGAAAACAATCCACATAATACACAGTGAGCTCACTGAGAACAAGTAAACTAAATGAAAAGCACAAGGCTGATATGTCTGTTTAGGGCTGAAAGTACTCTTCTCTCAGTCTTAATGCATAAAAACAAACATTGCAACATCTCTGGTCACATTACAACTTTCGTTTTGCAGCAGAAATGATAATGACAGATTTCTAATATGTTGCATATGCTTGAGCAAATATTTCCTTCTAATATCATCATATAATGGACAAGCTGTTAGTACATGTAGTTTGTTCTCTATTCTACCACCACATGGGCAGTTTTTCAAAACATCACAATAACGCTGATTTATTTTTAGTTCATTTATACCAAAACGGAACTTAATGAAAGCCGATCTAAATTTACTGATGGTAAGATCAGATAAGTATTTTTCAGGTTGTAATAAGGATTTGAATGACCTATATGTTTCATAACGATTACTTCCGTTGAGTTTGCTTGCCCAATCCTGTTCAAAGCCATCTATCATGCGTTGTTTGAATATTTTAAGAAAAACATTTACATCCCCAACCCCGCCATTTATCCAAACTTCAGAAAACCCATAAATGTCTAAGCAATGTTTCAGTCCATCTGCCCAGTTTCTCGAAGACATATCAGCATTGTATGTCATCTTATTTACGCTCATTAGGTACGCCTGTTTCGGGATTCTCGATAGAGACATCTGATTTAGCTTAAACCAGTATCGCAAAGTACTGATGCAACTATCATTGTATAATGGATATCGACCAAGATCACCATAAAACATTACATTTGGGGTTTTGGGACTGACACTCAAAAATCTTTTACAAGCAAACAAGTGGACAGACTCAACTGCTTTGAAGCGCATTATTCCCCACATTTCAGATGCGTATAATAGCATAGGTTTTATCTGCGCATCAAAGAGTTTAAAAAACACGGTTCTGTCCATATTGCCAAGACTCCACATTGTTCTCATAATTTCAACCACCCTCCCTTTTGCCCTGCCAGCGAACTCTTCAAGTGCAGAAATGAAAGATAACTTGGTAGACAGCATAAAACCCAGATATTTATAATTGTTTACAACTTCAATTTCGTCTCCATCGAAATACCATTTTTCTGCTTTAGACAGATGGCCACCCTTTCTGCAAACCATTATTTTTGTTTTATTCAAATTTACTGTCAGTCCAAGAGATTTAGATGCTTTGTTAAGATTATCTAATTGATTTTGTAAACCTGCTGGTGACGATGACAGCAAGACAATATCATCTGCAAACAATAACAGAAATATTTCTTGTAAGCCTGGCAAAAACTGAAAACCGTGTTTTCCATTCTTGGTCACCTCGTCAGCGACTTCTGAAATCAAAAGCGAGAAAAGCAAGGGAGACAACAAACATCCTTGCTTTACTCCTGCAGGACAATCAAAACATTCTGAAACATATGGCCCCCATCGGACACAGGACTGAACTGTACTGTACATCGCTTTTAATATTCGGATCATTTTGGTTGATGTTCTTATCTTGTTAAGCACTGCCCATAGACTATTTCGCCTTCTGATCAGAGAGAGAGAGAGAGAGAGAGAGAGAGAGAGAGAGAGAGAGAGAGAGAGAGAGAGAGAGAGTGAAGAAACAAGCAGATGAAGAGCAACAACAACAAAATGCATATATATATATATACAAGAATATTGTGATAAAGAAATACAAAATTGCATTTCCATTTCACACACACACACACACACACACACACACACACACCACTGAATACGATCTTGTTTGCAGGTGGGGGACCGGGAGGCACTGGCATTCTGTGAGCTAGCTGGTTGATACATGGACTCGGTCTTGCTGAGGCTGATGGTGAGTCCAAAGCGCCTGCAGGAGGTTGAGAACCTGTCCATAATGAACTGCATGTCCTCATGGGTGTGTGCAGCAAGCGCGCAGTCATCAGCAAAGATGAACTCCCTCAACAGTGCCTCAAACACCCTGGACCTAGCATGGAGTTGCCGTAAGTTGAAAAGTTTGCCATCTGTGCGAAACTGAATGTAGATGCCCTGGTCACAGTCTTGGAAGGCGTCAATCAGCATGGCAGAGAAGAGAATGGAGAACAGTGTGGGTGCCAGGACGCAGCCCTGCTTCACTCCATTTACCACAGGGAACGGATCTGACATGTCAGTATTTTCCTGTACTCTCGCCTGCATGCCATCGTGGAATGATACAATCAGCTGGATAAGGCTCTCTGGGCTTTAAAAGGATCTTCCACAGACCACGGCAGTTCACCGTGTTGAAGGCCTCAGTCACGTCTACAAAGACCATGTGGAGCTTCTTGTTCTGCTCACGACACTTCTCTTGCATCTGGCATATGGCAAACACCATGTCACATGTTCCCCTGCCTAAGTGGAAGCCGCGCTGTGCTTCAGGGATGACTGTGTTGGAGACATGGTCAACCAGTCTATTCATTATGATGCGGGACTCTCGATCTTGCCGGCGATGCAGAGGAGAGAGATTCCACGGTGGTTATCGCAGGATGCTTTGTCTCCCTTCCGTTTGTAAATGTGGACAATTGAAGCATCCTTGAAATCCTGGGGGACCTCCTCTCTCTCCCAGATAGACTTTTCCTGCTTTTTCTGACGTTGTCAGCTTCAGGGCCTTCTGGGTCTCGACCTTGGTGGGAGGGGCAGCTAGTGAGTCATTGATTGGTAGCTGTGGGAGGGCTGCAATTACCTCGTCAGATATGGACAAGTCCCTGTTGAGGAGGGTGTTGAAGTGCTCTGCCCAGCGGGCAAGGATGTCTTTCTTGTCTGTCAGGAGGGTGGTCTGGTCCAAGGCTCGGACAGGGGTTGATCCTCTGACTCTTGGCCCATACACAGCTCAGAGACCATCATGGAAGGTCTTCATGTCGTGAGCATCAGCTTCGGACTTTCTCTCCCACCATGTGTTCTTCATCTCACGCAACCTCTTCTGTACAAGTTGTTTGGTTTGCAAGTACTGGTTATTCTTCCTCTGGCAGTCTTCATCGGAAATGTGATCCTGATGCCGTATATGCAGTGTGTTCAGGAGCTTGGAGATTCCAGAGTCATTCCCGTCAAACCAGTCTTTGTGGTTCCTCTATACAAAGCCGAGTGTGTCAGCTGCTGCTGTGTACACAGCATCTCCAAAGGTGCTCCATACTTCTTCTACATGTATATATATATATATATATATATATATATATATTTATATATTGAATCACATATTAACTATGCGTCAACACTCTGGGATTCAGCTAGCGATAATATACTAAAACCTTTACCAAGTCTGCATAGACGAGCTCTTAAATTAATCCTTCTGAAATCTTCATCACTGACTGCTGACGACTACAGACATTTAGATATTCTTCCCCTAAAGCTTAAACTTGAATACAACAAAGCAGTTTTTATCTTTAAAATCATGTCTAATTATGCTCCATCTTTGAGAGATAGATTTCCCACCACGTTAGTCCGCCAGACCAACAAGATTAAGATCCCCATTCCAAGAGTAGATCTGTTTAAATCCAGTCTCATTTATTCAGGCTGTTTATGGAACAATATTTCATCCAATCTTAATGTTCAGAAAAGCATTAAAGCATTCAAGAATTCAAAAAACATTACCATACACACCTTATGGACAAATATGTCAACAATCCTACTTAACTTGACTTTATCTTATTGAATACGCATATATAGTTTAATTGTATGTCTAACCGCTATCGCACTACTTAATGATATACAACCACAATCAGTGTCCTGAATACTTTTTTTTTTTGGTGGGGGGGGGGGGGGGGGGAGGCTTGGGAGGGGCTGTGTGGTTTTTTTGGGGTTTTTTTTTGGGGGGGCGTGGGGGGTGGATGGTTTGATCTTTTTCCTTCATGATATGATGATGTTTGTATCATGATTATGTAGATTTACATGTTTATTATGTAGATGTTTAAATGTGAATGTGAATGTCATGTCTTTATTTCTTCATCTCTTTGCTACTTTGTGGATGTTTTGATTCATTTTCATTTTCCATTTGCCCTGAGGGCTGGATGAAAAAAAGCACATGTATGCTTATTCCACTTCCCTCAATAAAAAAAACTTCGTTCTACATCAGTTGATGAAGGAATTTCTTGGAGAGCTGCTTGGATTTGCTGCTGCAGCACGTCCTTGGTGATAGGGAGGCGGTGGATGTTCAGCTTCCTGGCGGGTTTCTTCCTGGCTGGCTGAAGCTTGCATGCAAGTCTGATGTTCATCTTGCTGCGTACCAGACAATGGTCTGACCAACAGACTGCTCCTCTCATGCAGTATGTAATGGAAACACCACCTCTGTCCTTCTGCCGGATAATCACATAGTCCAGCATGTGCCACTGCTTGCAGCCGGGTTGCATCCATATGTTCTTGTACTTGTCCGCTTGTTGGAAGAGGGTGATGGTGATGGTCAGTCCGTGCTGCATGCAGAGTGAGAGCAAAAGCAGTCCGTTGGAGTTGCACTTTCCAGTGCCATGCTGTCCTAGGACTTTTGGCCACAAGGAGAAGTCCACGCCGACGCGGGCATTGAAATTCCCAAGGATGATCAGCTGAAATGGTGCGGCTGAGCTCCTCATAGAAGGCTTCTTTGATGTCATCAGGGTTGGTCATCGTCGGGGCATAGCAGCTGATGACTGTGGCGAAGCAATCCTCGGACGCAGGGTCATCAGCCTATCGTTTATTCCGGTGGAAGGCTGTCAAGCTGTCGTGCAAGTTTGGTTTGTATGGCAAAGCCCATGCCTGAGGTTCTTGGTGCCTTCTGGCTTCCCAATGCAGTAGAAGGGGTAGCCCCCTCCAACTTCCTCCAGCTGGGTTTCATCGGCAAACCTGGTTTCGTTCAGGGCTGCTATGTCCACCTGGTAGCGATAAAGTATTCCAGCAATGAGCGCTGTGTGCCCTTCTGGTCTGTCGTCTCTGTCCAAAAGGGTGCGAACATTCCAGGCACCCAGAGTCAGGGTGTGACTCCTGGTTCCTTTCTTCTGTTGTTTTCATCCGCTAGTGTTGGATGTCCAAGTATGTGCGGTTTCCTACTAGGAAATAGGTGAGGCAGGCCTTGTTTAGGGATCCTTTTATCTCCCCTTCCCCGTGTGGGCAGTGCTGTCCCTAAAAGGGCTGCTCTGATGTTGTGGGGGGATACGGGCGCCTTATCTGCCCCAGTATACGGCGGACGACCGTCACACCACAGCCGCCTCCGTGCAGTCATGACTAGGAACTGCCAGCAGCATCCTCTGCTTGTCCCCGTTACCACTTCTCCATCACCGCAGAGCTTGGGAAAGCTGGGTGTTGAAGGGCTAGCTCGTCGTTCCGACATTAGCCTGGTTGCCTGACCAGCACAGGTGACTTTTTTTTAGTGAAGAGGAGTTGTGCAGTCCCTTCCCCACTCTCTCGCCTACCGACGCTCAGAGACCCACAGGTGCAGATACTGTCACGTGTAGAACGGCCTCGGCAGGTGCAGGTTTTTTCTTCGGAGTTCCGTCTCCTAGGAGGACTTCCAGCCAAGGATAAGAGCTCCCCCTGCCCTTTGGTCATCCTCTTCCACCTTCACAGCCATTGGGAAAGGTTTCCTCCTCCGCCTGGTCCGTCGTTGGGAGACTTCACATGCGGCAGGTAGTACTGGGTTACATGGTACATGGTACCAGTAGCAAGGGCTATGCCCCTGACCTGACGTCCAGTTGGTAGATAATCCATCCAGTTGGTAGGTAATCAATCATCGTGCCTGCTGATAGAAGTGCACCTGCCTGTAAATTTACATGAGGGAAGGCAAACTGCCGAGGGTAAGCAAATCCGATATTCAGGAACACTCGAATCTACCCGCGGATCTTCAAACCCAAAGGCAAATTTGCCCTCATTACCTGCCAAGGGTGACTGCCCACGGAGCAGAGGTAAAGATGGCAGATCATTTTGTAGCGTTGTTTTTGTTGAGGGAAAACAGGAGTGCTTTGCGGATAGCCCGTATTTTGCTGACTCTCTCTGCAGTTCTCTGAACTGTGGTGCAGTGAGAACTAAAACAGCATGCACAGAAGGGAATCACCAAAATAATCATGGACGATGTCCTCCCGAAACCTGGAGGGGGTCAGGTTGGTGTTCTCTTGACCCCCTCCCGGGAGGGTCACTACCTTGTTGTGGTCGGGAGGCTTAGTGGCCAGTGATCGAGCGAGCTATGTCGGCGGGGGCATCAGTACTTCTTGGGGTTTGCTGCTCTGGTCCCAGGTCTTAATTGACAGCCTACATAGCCATCGTAGCTGTTCGGGCTGAATAAGTGGTGGTTTTCGTACTGATGCCCCTGATAGGGCTTCCCATGCCGAACAGGTCGTGAGTGAGGCCCAAACTAAACGTGACCCACTGTCCCTTTCGCTATTCTCTATTCTTCTTTTTACCGCCTCTTTTCTGTCCTCAGCTCCCCATCAAGCCTTCTTTTCCACATTCTTTTTTTCTCTGCGGCCTTCTTCAGGCCCGCCGTGTTTGCTGTGCGGCACAACCTGTGATGGAGGGGAATGAGATCCTGGGGATTGAGAGAGCACGCTGCTCTCAACACATCCCTGTGGCTCGGACCTCTCCTAAGACAGGCGGCACACATTGGCCCGTGTGTGTCAATCGGCTACCCCTTCGTGGGGCTGGGTCAAGACTGGCAGTTTAGAGGCTAACGAAGATAACCCCCGTAGTGCTCGGTTCTCTCTCCCCGGGAGCTGGGCATGATCGGGGGGGAACACGTTGGAGCTAGGCTGTTGGTCGTATATCCCTCCCGAAACCTGGAAGGGGTCAAGCTGGTGTTCCCTTGACCCTGGCCCCTAAGTTGGACCCCATGGTGGGTGGGTAAGGGAGGGATGAATTTACAATTATTTAAACATGAACTCCAAACAACTACACCCCCCTGAACTCGGAAAAAGAAGGAGACCGGGAACAGACGACTCAGACTCAGATTCGGAGGTCGTTGAGACCTCTGGATTTTGGCCGTCGTGGCTTGTGATGGAGGGCGCTGATGACGACAAGCCCTTGTCGGCTCTCAGCCCCTTCGCTATCCAGAAGGGCTTCCAGTGTCTGGCAGGATCGCTGAAATCCATCAAGAGGCTGAGGAACGGAGCGTTTTTAGTGGAGACAGAATCTAAAAGGCAGACACAGCTTCTGCTCAAGGCAACCACTTTTGTGGATAGGGCAGTGAGGGTTTCCCCTCACAAAGGTCTCAACTGCTCAAAGGGGGTTATCAGATGCCTGGAGTTGAGAGGAGTGTCTGAAGCAGAAATCAAGAGCGAGCTGTCCTCTCAGGGAATGGCCGACGTGTACAGGGTGGCGGTGAAGAAGGGGTCGGACAGAGTCCCGACCAACACATTCTTCCTCACCTTCTGCTGCCCGAATGTCCCCAAGGACATTTGAGTCGGATACCTGATGGTGAGTGTAAGCCTGTACGTGCCGTCCCCTCTAAGATGTTTCAAATGCCAGAAATTTGGACACGTGACAGAAGAGGCGTGTGGCACCTGTTCAAAGGCGGCGCACCAGGGCGATTGCGTCAGTCCAGCCCGTTGTGCAAACTGCGGAGGTGGCCACCCGTCCTCATCGAAAGACTGCCTCGCCTGGAGAAAGGAAAAGGAAATCCAGAAGGTGAAGACAGAAAAGAAGATATCCTTCTTTGAGGCAAGGAAACAGGTGGAGGCCGCGTCGCCTAAGGCGTCTTACGCCTCTGTCGTCAGACCCAAGATGGTGAACGTCGCGGTCCAGACGACGTCCACAGGGACGCAGACGGACGACGTACCTACCTCGTTAGAACCGCTGGCCTTGGGTGGAGGCGCCGTGTCCACCCCTTCCCATCCTGTGCGGCAGTCCTCAGGGGCTGCTGGGCGGGTGCGGAAAGCCTCGGGCGGAGGCACGTTTTCCGCCTCCCGCCCCACCCCACCCCCTGGCCCCCCTCGCCCCGCCTCTCGTCTGCCTGGCCCTCGGGCTGGCGGAAGTGGCCAGAAACCCCCCATACCTCCAAAACTCAAGGAGGGGAGCGTTGCGGCCTCGGCGGGATCGGGAAGGGCCGAGGTGGTGGATATTCCGACTTGGTCGGAATCAGAAAAATTCAATTCTAAAAATAAGTACTCCATCCTGGCCGACCTTGAACCACCGCAAGCAGAGGAGCAGGGGGTAGCGATGGAATAGGCTGCTGCTTTATTTTTTTTTAAACCTTTTTAATGGCAGTGATCCACTGGAACATCCGGGGGGTTTTCGCCAATATACAGGAACTTCAGCTGCTTTATTGTGCTTTGAAACCTTCAGTGCTGGCGCTGCAGGAGACTGCAAAGAGATGGCAAGGTTTTATCTCTCTCTGGTTTTAACTCCGTTTTTAAACCCGCTCAACCAAAGCAAGAGGGATTGATGGGAGGTGTCGCTCTTTTTTTACGCAAGTCCCTTTTATACAGTACAGTTCCTTTAAGCACCCCTTTACAGGCGGTGGCAGTCAGAGTCACACTTGAGAAAACCATCACTGTCTGCTCTCTGTACCTTCCTCCTGCCGTCCGTGTTCTGAGGCAGGACCTCATGAACCTGGTCGACCAGCTCCCACGACCGTTTTTACTGTTGGGCGACTTCAATGGACACTCCCCGCTCTGGGGAAGTGAGATGACATCAGCCCGAGGTCTTCTCTTGGAAAACCTTCTTTCCGATATGGACTTGTGCTGTCTTAACGACAAGTCTCCCACTTACCTTCATCTGTCCTCTGGAAAGCTTTGGTGTTTAGACCTGTCGGTCTGCAATCCATCGTTGGTCCTGGACTACGAGTGGAAAGTGCACGACGATCTGCACGGGAGTGACCACTTTCCTGTCGTCCTCCGCCCCACAGATGGAGAAGGTGACTCTCTGCCTGACCGCCTGAACTATGACAAAGCAGACTGGGGAATTTTTACCATGAAGATAAGAGCGGAGCTGCAGGAAGAAACAGTATTGAAAAGCAAGGACCCTGCTGACACTCTGACTCGGATCGTTTTAGATTGCGCCAAAGCAGCAGTCCCATCGTCTACCTCCAAGCCTCAGGTGCCAAGAACGCCCTGGTTCAACGCGGAATGTCGGGAGGCCCGTAAGTCTCGGAAGAGAGCGCAGCGACGCGTCTTTCGGAGACCGGAGACCGATAGCGTTCGAACCCATCAACAGCTGAGGGCGAAAGCCAGGTATGTTTTTAAAAAGAGCCAGAGAAAGTCATGGAGAGATTTTTGCTCTTCCTTAACCTCCAACACACCCAAGAAGAAAGTGTGGAGGGTTTTAAAAAGAATTAAGGGCAAAAACGTATGCCCAACCTTTCATCATCTTAAACTTTCAGACGCTCTGGTCACAGAGAAGAAAGCAGTTGCCAATTTGCTTGCCTCCACAATTGAACAGAACTCGAGATCTGCTAACAAATCTGCTCGGTTTCTTAAAACCAAAAACCTGTCAGAAAAAACACCCTGTAACTTCTCTTCCGACAACACAGAGAATTACAACCTTCCTTTCGCAATGAATGAACTTAAATCTGCCCTTCAGACCTGTACGGATTCCTGTCCAGGAATGGACGAGGTCCATTATAAACTCTTAAAGCATCTTCCCCAAACCTGTCTGGACACCCTGCTTAAAGTTTATAACCACATCTGGATCACAGGCTTTTTTCCACCCTCCTGGCGGAAAGCCCTCATAATCCCGCTGCCGAAACCGGGCAAAAGACCCCTCAAACCCCTCCAACTACCACCCAATAGCACTGACCAGCTGCATCTGCAAACTGATGGAGAAGATGGTCAACGGTAGACTGATGTGGAAACTAGAGACCGACGGCCTTCTGGCGAAAGAACAGTGCGGTTTCCGCAAGCATCGCTCTACCATTGACCATCTGGTTCGTCTGGAAACCACTGTAAGAAATGCCTTTGTAAACAAACAGCATGTGGTGGCCATATTTTTTTACTTGGAGAAAGCTTACGATACCACGTGGAAATTTGGAATCCTCTCGGACCTGCACAAACTCGGCTTCCGAGGACACCTGCCCCAGTTCATCCACAATTTTTTGCTCCCACAAGGGAGCATCCTGTTGCCGGCTCTTTTCAACATCAAAATTAATGACATCGTTCAATCCGTTCAGAAGGGATCGGACAGCTCGCTGTTCGTGGACGATTTTGCCTTATATGCAACTGGCAGCACGTATGCCAGCGTCCAGCGACGGCTTCAGCTCTGCGTCAACAAAATCCAGTGTTGGGCAGAGGAGAATGGCTTCACATTTTCGTCCTCCAAAACTGAATGCATCCATTTTCATAATTTTCGCCAGTTCTATCCGGACCCTGAAATCCGTCTGGGAAAATCCACCATCCCGGCGGTCAAGGAAGCCAAATTTTTAGGGGTCGTCTTTGATCAGAAGCTGAACTTCCTCAGCCATATTAAACAGCTGAAAATATCTTGCCAAAAAGCCCTGAACATCATTCGAGTTGTGGCACACATGGACTGGGGTGCTGATAAGAGAACTCTCTTGCACCTCTACAGAGCCCTGGTCCGGTCCAAACTAGATTACGGAAGTGTAGTATACGGCTCGGCCAGACCGTCTTACCTGAAAATGTTGGACCCTGTACACCACCAAGGGCTCCGTCTCAGCTTAGGTGCTCTCCGTACCACCCCTGTGCACAGCCTGTACGCAGAGGTGGGGGAACCGCCTCTCTCCAACCGCAGACTGAAGCTGACCCTAAACTATTATTTGAAATTGTTTTGTGAACCTACAAACCCTGCTTACGACGCTGTATTCAACAACCCTTTCAGTAAGAAATTTAAAGACAACCCAAACTGCATACCTCCTCTCGGACTCCGCATTCAGCCGCACTTAGAAAATGCCGATCTGGATGTCGGTGGCATCTCAGATTTCTCTAAGTTCCCTGACAGCCCTCCGTGGACCTTTACAACACCTGAGGTCCGATTCGATCTGGCCTCATACCGTAAAGACTCCACCAGTTCTCTGGTCTACAGAACTCTGCCACAAATTCCCCACTTTTCAAAGTATCTTCACTGACGGTTCCAAGTCTGAGGACGGAGTCGCTGCATCTGCGTTCTGTCCCACCTTTCCTGACCGGCCCTCAACGGAACACATCCTGTTTGACAGCTCGGTGTGCACTGCGGAACTGGCCGCACTGGTTCTGGCGGTAAAAATGGTTCTCTCTTCGAAACAAAAGAGATTCATGATCTTTTCCGACTCCTTGTCAGCCCTGGAGGTGATTGCCTGCAGGAATATCACTCATCCCAAACTGCTGGAATTTTATGAAGCTTTTACTCTCGCAACGAAGAAAGGATACGAGGTTGTGTTGGCCTGGGTTCCCGGACATGTTAGCATTCGTGGTAACGAAAGGGCGGACCTGCTGGCCAGGAACGCTGTAAAGAAAGAATTATCCAGATCCTTTGTACCATACACAGACATGAAGCGGAAGGTGAACACTTACGTTAAGGATCTTTGGCAAAAGGAGTGTAACACCCAGACGGACAACAAGCTCTTCCAGATCCGTCCAGACCTAAAAGAGACCCTCCCTTCGGGGGTGAAGAACAGAAAGGAGGAGTCTGTGCTGTGCAGACTGCGTACGGGGCACACTTTTTTTTACTCATTCTTACTTGTTGAAGGGGGAAGAGGCCCCTCGATGCATTCCCTGTGACGAGCCTCTCACCGTGAAACACGTGCTCTTTGACTGTTGGGATCTGCATGACGTTAGACGCAGACATTACACGGCGGTTTCTTTGAAGACTTTGTTTCGTGATGTCCCTCGTGGGCGCTGATGGACTTCTTAAAAGAAGTGAACATTTTTAACCAGATTTGAAGGTTTTAAACTATGGAAGTTTTTTTTTTAACTTTGGAGTGGAAAGTTTGAAGTGGTGACTCGTTTTAATTGGTTGGTGTTTTTTTTTAATCCTTGTAGTAGTTATTGACGCGGCGATAGCCTTGAAATGACCTTAGTGGTCGGCGAGGCTCTAAGCACCATAATTTCATTTCATGGACGATGTGTTAGGTGCTTGAGTGCTCCGTGCGTGTCTTGAATACAAAGATAACTTTAGATTCAAGGTAAATTGTACCCGCGGGTCCCTACCATGTCAAAGACAACTTACCTTAAGGCAAAATGAATTTTGTCTTGAATACGGCCCCTGGCTGTCTGACTGTCTCTCTCTATCAGACTAACGTTTACGTTAAAAAAAATGTTGTTTTATGTAATCCATTTTATAACCAGCCTGGTTAAAAAAGGTAAAAGCCATAACTCTTTCCGGTCTTTGGGGCAGTTAATTCAATTTACTGTGTCATGGCAAAGCATAGGAAGACAAGGCCTAATCCTTTCCTTCTACACATTAATCTTCCTTAGCCGAAGTCAGGTATCCATTCACACAAGGGCGTATGTGGAAAACTAGAGTAAAGTGCCTTTCCCAAGGACACAACACCATGTCAAAACGGGGCCTTGAACTTTGATCACGGACGACCTCTGGGTCTGAAATGTAACGCCTAAACGACTAGGCCACGGCACCTCGCGAGCAGATCAAACCAAGAAAACAAATCTTTTTGGTAGTCCATCGTGTCCAACGTTGACGTCTATGTGACTCTCAGTCTTGTTTTTCGTGTTGACTCCAAAATGGCTATGGGGTTCAGCTTAGGTTCTGCAGGGGTGTCCACACTAATGGCATAGCAAGGAAACTGTCGGGGCTCTTTGGGCATTGCTACTGCGAGCAGCCCTCCTCTTTTCGCGGGTGATGCTACTAAGGCAGCTCTTCTCGAAGCTGTCAGGTGCTTGCTTTGTCAGTCCCCGCCAGCTGGTCCGATCCTGTGTATACTCTCTGCTTGCTTTGCCGAGGTACCAGCATGTGCAGTGTTGGCGTTTACACAGTCTTTGAAGCGTTGTAGGGGCCTTCCTCCATTTCTTCTGCAGAGGTTCGTAGTTGAGAAGGTGCATGGCGATTCTGGAATGTCCATTTGAATGACATGCCCTATCCAATGAATCTGGGCTTTTAGAACGATGGCTCCGATGCACGTGGCCTCTGCTCTGTCCAAGATAACTAAGGTTTTGTCCTGCCACTGTATGCTAAGGAATGCAGACTGGTTGCGCATGTGGAAACAGATTAAACCAAGTACGCAACGCAAATAGGTAAACACATAATATTAATGAATAGATAAATAAATAAGCTACACAGAAAGCACGTAATTTGAACAAACTAATGGACCATCCAGAACACAACGTAGGCACACCAGCAGCACTCACCATCCAGTACAGGCGGACGAGGTACTTCCCGTGAGGGTTGTACAATGGGATGTGGTCTTTTACCACCTTGCACAAGGAGAAGATGTGTTCCCAGGGGTTCCAGTGGTGCTGGGGCTGCTCCGGTTCTTCGGG
The DNA here is from genome assembly GCF_041734735.1 of Babylonia areolata. Lineage (NCBI taxonomy): Eukaryota > Metazoa > Mollusca > Gastropoda > Neogastropoda > Buccinidae > Babylonia > Babylonia areolata. The sequence goes on along the minus strand of NC_134881.1, from coordinate 276,622 downwards.
GATGGCATCGGGAGCACTGCAGGATTTGGAAGGAGGGGGGGATTCTTTACACACCTCCCTCAGCATCGTCACGAGGCTGATGTAGTGGCGAATGAGCTGCACACACACACACACACACACACACACACACACACACACAACGTACCAACACACGGGTATTCACGCTGCTGTTATGTACAGGTATTACACGTGCGTATCCTGAAGTCAATCCTTGCACGCACGCGCAACCACACGCACGCATACCCCCCCCCCCACACACACACACACACACGCTACACACATACATGCATGTAAACACGCAGATTCATGTGTGTGCAAGTACACCCACTAATCGCCAGCTCACATTAACAAACACACAGAAAAAACAACACAGACACAGACACAGACACACACAAAGTGTAAAGGAGGTATACTTCACTGCCATCCAGGTGCTTGTTGTTGGTGAGGAGGTCAAAGTATTCCGTCATGTGGTCCACATCCACCACCACTGGGCTCTGCCACCAATCATAGTAAATGACAGTGAGTGAAGGCAGAGTGAAAGAGAGAGAGACAAGACACGACAAATTCTTTATTATCGAGGATAATAGATAAGCACTGGCGCGCTTTTTATCATCCAGTCCCCGCCCTGAAACAATGTCTATACTACACAATACTACATTATGTATGTCATTGCACAATGCTACTTAAAGTCATAGCATGCGAACACAATACTGCATAAAGGCATAAGCATGATAATGATCACACACACACACACACACAGGCACAAACATGGTATTAATAAACGGCATAGGAAAAAAACCCATAGAGAACACACACATAAACTCTCTCTCTCTCTCTCTCTCTCTCTCTCTCTCTCTCTCTCTCTCTCACGCACACGCACACACACATAAGCATACATGTGTATGTTAACAAATCACTATACTAATGTGAATATGAAACAGTAAGTCTAATAAAAATACACGAAGCAATAACAGGGGATGGGGATGCTCATTGCCAAAGGACGCATAATTCAACATATAAAATAGTATGAAAGTAAAAATGTCACAGGTGAACGAGAGAGAGTGAGACAGACAGACAAACAGAGGGAGAGGGAGACTCACACACACACACACACACACACACACACACAGAGAGAGAGAGAGAGAGGGGGGGGGGGGGAAATAAAACAATATCAGCTAATGAACAGATAACCTCATATTACATGGAACATGTGATAGAGAACAGCAGGTCAATAAGGAAAACAAAACAAAGTAACATTCATTGTAATCATCAACACACACACACACACACACACACACACACACACACACACACACACACACACACATATATATATATATATATATATATATATATATATATATACATACATATAGGCACCATGCGCATATCGGTACACACACATCAATGCATTGAATTGACAATGGAGCAACTGGCAACTACTGCATGAATATAACTACATTTAATAGAAAGAAATGAAAGAACCGAAGAAGCAAACAGAAGTAACATGCATCACAAACTAATGAAATATTATAAAATAATACTTCAATTCACACACACACACAAAACAGGGGTGCAATACAATATGATGAGGTGGGGAAGTCGGGGGGGGGGGGGGGGGGGTCCTGGGCAACTGTACACACTAAGAGTCAATCAGCATCAACAAAGTGGACAATACATTACACTGTCGTAAGGTGGGAAAGGTAATGTTTTTTGAACGTAGTAGGGCAGTGGTGTTGTTTAATTGTTTTGGGGAGTGAGTTCCACAGAGTGGCGCCTGAGTAAATCAAACTGGATTTAAACAAATCAGTTCTTGGGATTGGGATATGGACTTTTGGAGGATTCCTTGATGAATTTACAAAGAATAATGTGTTTATCAGTGTTGGTGGTGCATTTCCTGTCACAATCTTGTGCATTTTTATTCCTTTGTTGTATTATAATCTACGCATTAGAAGGAGAATATTCGCTTGTTTATAGTCTGAGTCCAATAGGGAAGTCTTTTTTAGGAGTACCACCTTGAGCCCCCGTTTATGAAGATTTAGTAATGGCTTTAGGATGTTCGCACTGGCGGAGTCCCATAGTGTTGATGCGCAATGTATTGTAGATTGGATATGTGCTTTAAAAAAAAACAGTTTCCTTGAGTGGAGGTCAAGGAAGTGCTTTATTCTGGACAGTTGATGGTTCTTTTGGGCTGTCCTTTTGCAAAGGGAAGTTATGCGAGGAATCCAAGTGAGATTGTTGTCTGATATGACTCCCAGAACATGATGATCACTAACCTGTTCAACAGGTTCATTTTTAAGTTGGATGGAAGGAAATTTATTGATAGTGTTTTGCCTCTTTTGTCTGGTGGTGATCAACACGCATTTTGTTTTTAGCGGATGAAGAGACATGTGGTTAAGTTCAGTCCATTGGACGAGTTCATTAGTACTTTTTTGTAAGTCTTTAGCAAGAGCGTTGATATCAGTATGGGATGTGTGGATTGTTGTATCACCCGCAAGGAGTTCGCACGCGGATTTTATATAGAGGCAGATCATTTATGTATACTGAGAATAGTAAGGGGCCTAAAATAGATCCTTGAGGAACGCCATGGTCAAGTGCTGTTAGCGCGGACACTGATGAACCCATTTTCACGCATTGTTGTCTGTTTGAGATATGACTGGAGTAAACTAAGACTACTGGTTGCCAGTCCATATAGTTCAAGTTTTCTAAGTAAGAGGTTATGGTCTATCACGTCAAGTGCTTTTCTGAAATCAACAAATAGAACACCGCAATATCTGTTGTCATTGATATTGGCAAGCCAGCCATCTATAAGATTGACTAATACTGTGTGGCATGACTGTTTTTCTCTGAAACAAGACTGAGCTGGACGTAAAAGCTCACTGACATGAATGTGATGAGAAATATGTTGGTTTATGTGCTTTTCGAGTGGTTTCGAAAGAACAGAAATAATGGAAATTGGCTGAGAGTTTGAAGGATCGGAGGCGTCCCCTGATTTGTATATAGGAATAACTTTTGCTTTCTTAAATGATTTCGGAAAGTAGTTTTTGTCGATGCACAGATTATAAATGAACGTTAATGTATCCGTGATAACTGGAGCGGCTAGTTTGAGAATTCTGCTGTCGATGCCATCCAGTCCACGGGCTCCTGTCAGTTTTAGGTGGATAAGGTAGTTATAAACTTCAAATACTGTTATGGGTGGAATATTTAACTTGACTGAGATGTTCTTTTCACGACAATATAATTTTAACTTTTCATGTTGATTCAATTTTGTGTAATCTGTGGTAATAACTTTATTGGCTATTGTGGAAAACGGTGTATTTAGTTGATTCACCGAAATGCCTTTGATCACAGCTGACTTTGGCGAAGATTGTTCGTTAGTTGATTTATGGCTTGCCACACTGATCTGGAGTTCTCTTTTGAGGATAAAAAGTCTTGGTGATATTTCTTCTTTTCTTTGCGCTTATGTGAGTTTATTGCATTTTTCAATTGTTTTGATTCTTCATGGTAGCCATGTTCTTTCAGGTCTCTTATGCATCCTGCCTCTTCCAACCCTTTGGAACTCCAAGCTGGTTTTGGATTGTGTTTCACTCATATAGTTTTCAGCGGAACGTGTTTATTATAATTTTATATTCCTGTAAATATTTCAGTCCAATGTTCAATCCCTGAATCGGGGTGTGTGATATCGTATACAAAAGAAAGCCTGGATTTTTACGCATCACCTATGAATAGTTGTTCACTGAATTTTGAGAAGCATCGATACGTTATTGTTTTGTGGTCTGGTTTAGGAATTTTTATCCCCCCCCACCCCCCTGTGTAACACAAACTGGATAGTAATCACTAGAGTTAAAGACAGGGACACAAGTCTCTAATATGTTGATTTTATTGGAAGTGTATATGTGATCTATGAGCGTCTGTGAATTGGGCGTGACTCTGGTGGGTGTATTGATTAACTGATGCAGATCTAAGAAGCTCATTGTTTGATTCCACTGCCAATTTACTTTGATAAGGTCAGTGTTGAAGTCACCAAGTAAACTTACTTTGACTCTAAAGTGACAGCGTCTATCACTGCAGTGAATCTGTCTAACCAGTTTACCCGCTCTACTGGATTCCTATAACAGAAACCAATTAAAACTGAAGGGGTGTTCTTCAGCTTGACTTCTATCTACAGTGATTCTATATCGTGTTGCTCTACATTTGGTAGATGTTTGAAGGTGAGGGATTCGCTGACATAGACAAGGAGACCAGTCTCTCTGCCTTTGGTGGGGTCATTTCGGATTATATCATATCCTGGGATGTACATGTCAGCATCACTGGTATGTTCGGAAAGTCTCGATTCTCAAAGTCCAAGTACATGAAACGGCTTCCCATGGTTAGTTAACAAGCAGGATATTTCAGCAGTTTTGTTACTGCATGGTTGATATTCAAATGGGCAATCCGTAGACCTTCTTTTAATGGCCATACTTTTTGGTTTGTGGTCATTTTTACGTTCAATGGAAGGGTGAAAACTGAAATAAGAAAATATAGAATAAAATAAAATAAATTTTAAAAAAAGCAAGCGGAAACGCAGTCAATGTTATAACAAATGAAATTGTTCAATCCAACGAGAGAGAGAGACAGACAGACAGACAGACAGACCGACAGAGGCAGACAAAAGGTAGGTCCAGCCCCTATATGCGGGTAGCAGACATCGGCTGACGTGACCGAATTTCAGTAGTATTTGTGATCATGTTACACAGCATGTGATGCATATTTCTCAATATAATCTGATTCAATGAATAAACCAAACTTTAATCTGCATGTGTTGTATTTCTTTTGGTGTGAATGTTGACTGCAATGAACCTCAAATATGAAGAAAAGAGCAAAGGGTATACAGAGGAGAACAACCCGTGGCGCCATTTTTTGCGCAGCGACTGACATCAGCCTCAGTCAGTATGTGTATCAGTAGCTCAAGGAGGCGTCACTGCGCAAGGAGGCGTCACTGCGTTCGGACAAATCTATGTACGCTACACCACATCTACCAAGCAGATGCCTGACCAGTAGCGTAACCCGACGCGCTTAGTCAGGCCTTGAGAAAAAAAGAAAGAGAAAAGTTCATAATAATAATTATAAGAAGAAGAAGAAGAACAACAACAACAACGATAATAATAAATAAAAATAAAATAGAAAGACAATAATGACAGTCAACAGACAAATAAGCAAATAGATGTAAAACATACAGCCTACACACACACACACACACACACACACACACACACACACACGTGCACAGAATTCTCCTGACACATGTGTACACTAACACACTCGCGCACGCATACACGCACACAAACACACAGACACGCGCACGCGCGCGCGTACTCACGCACACACACACACACACACACACACAGGCTGCCACTGATGGCCGCAAGAGGGGTGGGAAAATATCTCTGATGCCAGGAACGTGGCGTCTAGGTGTTGCTCAGTCTATTGTATTTGGAAAAGCCCACAGACACTCTGTTCCGTTTTGAAGAAATTTGCGCAATGCTGGTTTGGAAATGATGCCGATATTCGTTTGATTTGCAAAGCATCGTGCTCTACCTTTCATGTTAGACTTACGGCCGCTCCCTCTCTCTACCTTTATTTCTTCGGGGCGATCGATGGTGTGATGGCCTTGTACCTGTTCTTTTTGGTATTTGACTTTTCTGAGTATTTCCGATTTTCCTAGATGTAGGCAGCTCGTTGTTGTTGTGTTACCAGGAAGTCTGTCAGCTCGCTCATTTCCCTTAACACCTGCATGTCCCTGACAGTATGACCATGTAAGATTCTGAATCTGAAAGTTGCGCATTGCCTCATGCCACTCTGGGCTTCCCTTTCCACTTTCAGTTTTCTGTATGATGTTCATTGAGTCCGTTAGAATCGTGGCATGGTGGTTTGCAGACATATGGATAGATGATAGCCACTGGAAAGCATGTGTCACAGCTTCAACTTCCATTGTTAGGCTGGAGGTTGTGACTTTGTAAGCAGCATTCCCTTCCTTAATTGTTTTTTCCATTTTGTTTCGCAGTGAATCCCCAACCAGATTGGTGTTTGGTGACTGAGCCATCTGTGTATATGATGATGTCCTCTTCGTTACTGTTTTCTTCTATTAGTAGTTTCACTTCTGTATCAGTTTTGCCCTCTGGCAATTCCCAACAATGTCTTCCTAGAGTGGGTGAAATGGCTGTGTTGAATAGATGATTGAGGTTTTCGGGGTTTTCCTCTCATTCTTTTGCTTCTTTCAGGTCTTGTAGTCAGCATACTAGCTGGATTGTGTCTTCTGCTTGCCCCATCCATGATCTTCCTCGTCCTAGACGGGTGCCCTTTAGTTCCTTGACTGCATCATGCAGTGGGTTTTGAGGTTTTTCTAATGCTCTGAAATAGGTCTTAACCGTTCTAACTTGTTTCTGGCCTGCACTGAAAGAAGGTCAAGCAGGTATCGAATAGCTGCCGTAGGCGTGACTTTTGTTGTTCCAATGATCAGCATCATCACTTCATTTTGAACTCTTTCTGATTTTAGGAGGCTGCTTTGAGACGGTGTTGTTAGCCCAAGTCCATAGTCGATCACAATGAGTATGAGTGATTGATACAGCAGGAAGAGGTGGCATTGTCCAATACCTTTGGTTGCCATTGCTTTTAAGACTGAAAGACCCTTTTTGCATTGAGAACAGTATTTTCGTATGTTTTTTGAAGGTCAGCATCCTGTCGAACGTAGCGTAGGCATTCGGTTTTTTTCGATCTGAATTCTGTCGAATGACACAGGTGGTGGTGATTTGCGGTTTTGTTGTTGTGGATGCATAGCAACGTTTGGACTTTCACTGGACTGATGGCAGATCCTGTGTCCTTGCACCACTGAGCGATATTGTTCAGTTGTTTCTGGGCGGCTGTAGTTCTTTCTTGAGCATCTTTCGAAATTTTGAAGACCAGGCCAACATCCGCCGTCCCCTAACCCATGACATCCAATCTCTGAGGCGTAGGACGACGGTTCTTTCCTGAAGCGGTGCTGCTACCCATCTTGTCAATGTCAAACTTACTCCATACCTCAGTAGCAGCTCCATGATGTGCACAAACTGGACTTCATTGTAAGCATCTTCAAGTTCGATTGCTACTGCTAGTGTTTCTTCTTTTATTTTAAATCCTTCATATACCTCATATGCGACAGCAGCCACATTTTCCCATATAGACGTACCTGCTCTGTAACCACCTTGATTTGAAGGGAGAATGTGCCTCTGTTCAAGATCCCTTGCAAGTTTCCTGGCTATCATGCGCTCCATGAGCTTTCCAGCAATGTTTTGCATGGTCAGGATTCGGTAGCCGCTTACCTGACGATGGTCCTTTCCTGGTTTTGGTATGGGCTTTAAGAAGCTGTGTGTCCAGTCCCCCGGCACATGTCCATTGTGGAAGCTATTTTAATACAGATTGAAAAGTTTGCTTTTGTCTTCTTCCAGTAGCTCCTTGATGTCCGAGTAGCGAACTTTGTCTGGGCGAGGAGCTGATTCTTTCTTGCGTTCAGCTATTGCTTCGTTTAGATCATCTATTGTCAAGTCATCATCAGGTCCAGTCTGCATAAGCTTTTGGTTTTACTCCTCAACATATTTCTTTTTTTCTTTTCTTTTTTTTTTCATCCAAGTTTCTTTGATCACTCTGTTGTATGAACCCTTTGAGCAGGGCGGATCCTTTTTCTTCATTTGTCTTAAGTTTGGTTCCATCAGTATCTAACATCTCTGGGGTTGCTGTTGTGCACGTTTTCCCTTCCATCCTACGATGAAATTGCCAGAACTCTGTCAAAAACCGTCGGAAAACTCTTTGTGACCATGGCAAGCGCAACGTACATGGCTGAATGACCACTCTGTCTAAATCTAAGACTCTGAACTATGATGTCAGAGTAGTCACGAATCCGGTTATTACCGTTTAAAAAAAAATGTCCTCAACTGAAAATTCACTTAGTTTTCGAACTTATACAAATTTCACGCAGTTGAATAAACCGCAAAGTGACATGTATGACAAGAAATCTTAATTTTTGCTCTTTAAAATGATGTAAGTTTTGAACTAGAACGTATTTCTTGTTATAGTCTGTAACGCGCGGGAAGAACAAACCGCTTATTTCGAGGCAATTCAAAATGGCGACCACCATGACTGGATTTCTGCCGAACGCCGCCGTTGAAGTTTCAAACTCGTTTGGAGAATCACGATGTCTGTTTTACTATCAAACCACGCGAATCAAGTAAATAAATTATATCTAATCGGTCTATAATTTCAAATTATTGTTAATATTATATCCCAGGCTACGAAAGTTTCGAAATCACCACCGTATTAATTTTGTGACACGCTAACTTGAATCCAACAGCCGATGATCGCTGTCACATTTTCAGTTCTCGCTTCAATCAGATATGTAATAACTGAAACGAAACACGTTCTATATTTGGGAAATACATTCCTTGAAATGATGCAATTTTCTTTTTGTGTTTTATTAAGGTATTGTCCGTAAAATGTCTACTTTCCTTACCTTGTGCCCGAGTAACGAACGATAACTCTGTCAACTGTAAAGCGTATGGTTCATGTTTCTCATTTGAACTATCATCATAATTGATATTCTATTATTATTAGATACTTATTATCATACTACTATTACCATTATTACAATTAAGTATTGCTATGATTGTTATTTGCATGTTTTATGTGATTTTTTTGTCAGTGATTCAATTTTTTGTTAAGTGTTGACAGTGTTACTGTTGGAATCATGTACCTCTCAGGTGTAGGCTTCCACCAAAACAAAACAAAAAGGAAAAAAAAATAATGTTAACAAAATTTGAACATTTTCATAACCTTTTTCATGTGAATAAATCTTTTAGGAAATTGAACTCATTTGTTCAGTTTCATTTTCTTTGCTATTACCAGTCTTAATGTGGTGTGTGTGTGTGTGTGTGTGTGTGTGTTATACATTTTTAAAAGGTGAAAATGTCACAGATGAAGATGTTAGAAGAAAATAAAGCTTTATCAAATTAATGAATAATAATTCATAATATTAATCTATTAAAGTTTCTCATCCGCTGATAATACTCATACCTGGTGATAAAATAAATTAAAACATTAAATCTGCAACACTAAAACTAACTCTATAGAGGTATATTATTTTTTACTTCAGGAGGTAATTGTAAACTAAGTACTCTGATAGTGTATCTGATTTTTTTAAATAAAAAAAATAATAATAAAGATAATAAAATTCATCAGGTGACTGCCCTTGAGTTCTCAGAACTGATGCTGAGACTGTGAGAGTTATGGGCAGATAGCCAGTTTTGTACAGTAGTCTATCTACAATGGGCAGATAGCCAGTTTTGTACAGTAGTCTATCTACAATGGGCAGATAGCCAGTTTTGTACAGTAGTCTATCTACAATGGGCAGATAGCCAGTTTTGTACAGTAGTCTATCTACAATGGGCAGATAGCCAGTTTTGTACAGTTGTCTATCTACAATGGGCAGATAGCCAGTTTTGTACAGTAGTCTATCTACAATGGGCAGATAGTCAGTTTTGTACAGTAGTCTATCTACAATGGGCAGATAGTCAGTTTTGTACAGTAGTCTATCTACAATGGGCAGATAGTCAGTTTTGTACAGTAGTCTATCTACAATGGGCAGATAGTCAGTTTTGTACAGTAGTCTATCTACAATGGGCAGATAGTCAATTTTGTACAGTAGTCTATCTACAATGGGCAGATAGTCAATTTTGTACAGTAGTCTATCTACAATGGGCAGATAGTCAGTTTTGTACAGTAGTCTATCTACAATGGGCAGATAGCCAGTTTTGTACAGTAGTCTATCTACAATGGGCAGATAGCCAGTTTTGTACAGTAGTCTATCTACAATGGGCAGATAGTCAGTTTTGTACAGTAGTCTATCTACAATGGGCAGATAGTCAATTTTGTACAGTAGTCTATCTACAATGGGCAGATAGTCAATTTTGTACAGTAGTCTATCTACAATGGGCAGATAGTCAATTTTGTACAGTAGTCTATCTACAATGGGCAGATAGCCAGTTTTGTACAGTAGTCTATCTACAATTGAGTCTTTTTCAAAGTGACACAGGGAAGACTGAATGGTATCCAGATGAAATGAATTTTCAACTGAATATTTTACCGTCAAAATCTAAATTAGACCAGTTTAACAGTATTGTTCAGTCTTAGCAGCTCTGAAAAAATTACGCCAAAGGTTTTTCTCCACCGTATTCTCTTTGCTCTTTTTGTTTGTGGTGCATCGCAAGCAACATTCACACAAAAAACAGAACAAAGTTTTGTTTATCCACTGAAAGTGATTTATTGAGAAAAAGTGTATGACAGGTTGTACAGCATGATGGCAAACACTGATTAAATTAGGTCACCTCATCTGTTGGCTACATCTTCAATATTTGCTGCTCCCATTGCTGATTTTTGTTCTTGTTGCTTTTTCTTCTTCTTCTTTTTATTTTTATTGTTTGTTGTAAACTAAGCCATTGATGGATTTTATAAGGTCCCTGACTTGGACAATAGACCTCGTTCAATTCAACTTCAGTCATGAAATATTTTGTGTCCAGGAATACAGTGTATTGCGCAGTAAAGACATATGACACACATGCAACACAACGCAGCACACGAACTCTTTTTTTTTTAATGAGACAAATGCAACTTCCCATGCAACATAAATGACTGCAAAAGTTTTGTCCATCATATGAAAACAAAAAGAGATTTATGTATGAAGGGTATATATATATGTAATGTCGCAGTAGTTTGCATTATTCGATTGTTGATCTGTGTTCGTGTGTGTATTGTGCCTGTATGTGCGTGTATGTGTGTGTGTCACTGAGTGAGTGCGTGAGTAATGTGTTTGGGTATGCGGCTTGTGTTCGTTGGTGCATGTGTGCGTGCGTGTATGTGTGTGTGTGTGCGCACGCTGTGTGTTTTGTGTGTTTGTATGTAGGTATGTATGTATGTATGTATGTGCCTACGTATATATGCATGCGTATACGTGCTTGTGTTCTTTCAATTTCATTTGTTTGTTTTTGTTTTTTTAATTTTAAATACCTGTTGGATTTCTTGATTTAATCAACTGACTTGACCTATTTTAATTTTTCTCTCTCGCCTATATTTCAAATTATATGCATATGTTTGTGTGGGGATGTTTGAGTGAATGTTTTTAGTGCTATTGTAAAGCGCATAGAGCTTCAAGAATATGCGCTATAGCAAGAAGTCTTAATAAATAAATAAAAATAAATAAAGGGCTTTGTCACAGTGTGTATGTGTGTTTAACTCCAATGAAGGGCTTTGTCACAGTGTGCGTGTGGGTGTGTGTTTAACTCCAATGAAGGGCTTTGTCACAGTGTGCGTGTGGGTGTGTTTAACTCCAATGAAGGGCTTTGTCACAGTGTGTGTGTGTGTGTGTGTGTAACTCCAATGAAGGGCTTTGTCACAGTGTGTGTGTGTGTGTTTAACTCCAATGAAGGGCTTTGTCACAGTGTGTATGTGTGTTTAACTCCTACTACTACTACTGCGTTCACTCGTATGCACACGAGTGGGCTTTTACGTGTATGACCGTTTTTACCCCGCCATGTAGGCAGCCATACTCCGTTTTCGGGGGTGTGCATGCTGGGTATGTTCTTGTTTCCATAACCCAACGAACGCTGACATGGATTACAGGACCTTTAACGTGCGTATTTGATCTTCTGCTTGCATATACACACGAAGGGGGTTCAGGCACTAGCAGGTCTGCACATATGTTGACCTGGGAGATCGTAAAAATCTCCACCCTTTACCCACCAGGCGCCGTCACCGTGATTCGAACCCGGGACCATCAGATTGACAGTCCAACGCTTTAACCACTCGGCTATTGCGCCCGTCTGTCTTTAACTCCAATGAAGGGCTTTGTCACAGTGTGTATGTGTGTTTAACTCCAATGAAGAGCTTTGTCACAGTGTGTGTGTGTGTGTGTGTGTGTGTGTGTGTGTGTGTGTGTGTGTGTGTGTGTTTAACTCCAATGAAGGGCTTTGTCACAGTGTGTGTGTGTGTGTGTGTGTGTGTGTGTGTGTGTGTGTGTGTTTAACTCCAATGAAGGGCTTTGTCACAGTGTGTATGTGTGTTTAACTCCAATGAAGGGCTTTGTCACAGTGTGTGTGTGTGTGTGTGTGTGTGTGTGTGTGTGTGTGTGTTTAACTCCAATGAAGGGCTTTGTCACAGTGTGTGTGTGTGTGTGTGTGTGTGTGTGTGTGTGTGTGTTTAACTCCAATGAAGGGCTTTGTCACAGTGTGTGTGTGTGTGTGTGTGTGTGTGTGTGTGTGTGTGTGTGTGTGTTTAACTCCAATGAAGGGCTTTGTCACAGTGTGTGTGTGTGTGTGTGGTTAACTCCAATGAAGGGCTTTGTCACAGTGTGTGTGTGTGTATAACTCCAATGAAGGGCTTTGTCACAGTGTATGTGTGTTTAACTCCAATGAAGGGCTTTGTCACAGTGTGTGTGTGTGTGTGTGTGTGTGTGTGTTTAACTCCAATGAAGGGCTTTGTCACAGTGTGTGTGTGTGTGTGTGTTTAACTCCAATGAAGGGCTTTGTCACAGTGTGTGTGTGTGTGTGTGTGTGTGTGTGTGTGTGTTTAACTCCAATGAAGGGCTTTGTCACAGTGTGTGTGTGTGTGTGTTTAACTCCAATGAAGGGCTTTGTCACAGTGTATGTGTGTTTAACTCCAATGAAGGGCTTTGTCACAGTGTATGTGTGTTTAACTCCAATGAAGGGCTTTGTCACAGTGTGTGTGTGTTTAACTCCAATGAAGGGCTTTGTCACAGTGTGTGTGTGTGTGTGTGTGTGTGTGTGTGTGTGTGTGTGTGTGTGTGTGTGTGTTTAACTCCAATGAAGGGCTTTGTCACAGTGTGTGTGTGTGTGTGTGTGTGTTTAACTCCAATGAAGGGCTTTGTCACAGTGTGTGTGTGTGTGTGTGTGTGTGTGTGTGTGTGTGTGTGTGTGTGTGTGTGTGTGTGTGTTTAACTCCAATGAAGGGCTTTGTCACAGTGTGTGTGTGTGTGTGTGTGTGTGTGTGTGTGTGTGTGTGTGTGTGTGTGTGTGTGTGTGTGTGTGTTTAACTCCAATGAAGGGTTTTGTCACAGTGCGTATGTGTGTTTAACTCCAATGAAGGGCTTTGTCACAGTGTGTGTGTGTGTGTGTGTGTGTGTGTGTGTGTGTGTGTGTGTGTGTGTGTGTGTGTGTGTGTGTGTTTAACTCCAATGAAGGGCTTTGTCACAGTGTGTGTGTGTGTGTGTGTGTGTGTGTGTGTGTTTAACTCCAATGAAGGGCTTTGTCACAGTGTGTGTGTTTAACTCCAATGAAGGGCTTTGTCACAGTGTGTGTGTGTGTGTGTGTGTGTGTGTCAAGTCAAGTCAAAATGATCTTTATTGAGGGTAAAAGAATAAGCTTATACAGCTTTTTTACATCCTGCCCTCTTAAAAATAGAGAAGAATTTTTTTTTTTTTAATTTAAAAGGGAAGAAATGGGGGAAGTGGGGTCTGGAAAAGATATATGGAAATAAACAATTACAAGAAATACACAAAAATTCTACCGAGAACAACAACAACAACAACAGAAATAATACAAGCGTAAAAAGCAATAAATTTACATATGATACTGACACGATTACAACATGCAATGCGACACTCTTACATCATTAACTTAATTCAGGAAGAAAAGAGAGAGAGGAAAAACGAGAGAGAAAGCTACATATATATATACATGCACACACACACACACACACACACACACACACACATATATATATATATATATATAGAGAGAGAGAGAGAGAGAGAGAGAGAGAGAGAAACAGACAGATGGGTAAAGGTAACAGTCGAGAGATGGAAAGGAGACAGAAAGTCAGAAGGACAGAGAAGGTTTAAAGTTAGAAAAATAGACAGACAAGTATATAGACAGCAGATACAATGATAGTCAAATCGAAGGATCAAGGGATCATATTTTTTCCATCAAATATTTCTTAAGTGCTTTTTTGAATGGTTGCTTTAGACGACATGACTTTAAAGAAGGAGGTAAACCATTCCATATCGTTCCCCCAGAATATGTTAAACTAGATTTATATAAATTGTTTCGGGGTCGTGGAAAAGATAGTTTGTGAGTGTGTCTATTTTCATTAGTGATAAAATTCTGGGTTATTTTCTTTGGTGCCGTTCCATTCGCTATACTGTGCATACACATACATTTGTTAAGTAACAGTCGACTTTTGAGCGGAAGAATGTCTAAATTTTTATAGTCATTATCTGTCAAAGTATTAGATTTTAGTTTAATCAGTTTTAGAGCTCTTTTGTGCAAGCGACTGATGTGTTTGAGGTTAGTTTCGCTGGCATTATCCCACAACGTGGATGCATAGTTTATGAGAGATAGAATGTGTGCGTGAAAAAATAGCTTCCTAGAATGAAGACTGAGAAATGTTTAACCTTGCTAAGCTGGTATATTCTTTTGGAAATTCTTTTTCCTAGATCAGCAATATGATCAGTCCATGACAGGTCATTGTCTATTATGACCCCCAATACTTTGTGTGTTGTAACTTCTTCAATTGTTTTCCCGTGGATGTATAAAGGTGTAAAGGAGGTATGCATTTTTTGTCGCTTCTGTCGTGTCGTCACATACATACATTTAGTTTTGCCTGTATTTAGAGACATGTGGTTCAGCTCAGTCCATTTGACCAAACTATCTATATTGTTCTGAAGCTCATTTACAAGTTCAGTTGGATTATCACTATTTGACTGAAGTGAGGTGTCGTCCGCGAACATTTCGCATGTGCATTGTATATGTAATGGCAAGTCATTTATATATATGGAAAATAAAAGTGGTCCAAGCACTGATCCTTGTGGTACACCAAATTTTACAGGCAGTAAATCAGACCTGCTAGAACTGATTTCAACCAACTGATGACGGTCACTGAGAAAGGAGATAAAAAAATCTAAAGCATCATTTGACAAATTGTAATGTGAGAGTTTTCTAACAAGAAGAGAGTGGTTAATTATGTCAAAAGCCTTGGCGAAGTCAACAAAGAGAATACCTGTGAACACATTATTGTTTATGTTTGAAAGGCATCTTTCAATAATTTGTATAAGAGCTGTGTGACAGGAGTGATTTTCCCGAAAACCTGATTGGTTTTCGTGTATCAAATCATATTTCTTAAGATAGGAATTAAGGTGAGATTGCACATGTCTTTCAAGTGGTTTGGACAAAACAGACAGTATAGAAATAGGTCTATAGTTAGAGGGATTATCTCGGTCTCCTGCTTTGTACAGTGGTATAACCTTAGCTTGCTTAAATTTTAATGGGAAAACCTGTTTATCAATACATAAATTATATACATAGGTGAGAGTGTCTGATATATATGCTGCACTGGCCTTTAGTATTTTACCATCGATTCCATCTAAGTCTCTTGTTCCAGATTGTTTCAGGCGTATTAAGCTATGAAATACTTCGTTTATTGTCACAGGTGGTATATTAAAGTTAGCTGAGATGTTTTTCGAGTCACAGTATTGTTTCAGTAGTTTTAGTTCGTTTTCATTTGTTTTATCATTTACAATTATATTGTTGGCAATGTTAGCAAAATGATAGTTTAACTTTTCTGGTGATATCTCTTTTATTGGTTTATGGAAATTAGACATTGAGTTCTTGTTTGTCAAGATATTAATGGCTTTCCAAACTGCTTTCGAATTCTGAGAAGAAGACACTAGATTTTGAAAATATTTAATCCTACTTTTTCGCTTCATAGAATTCACTTTATTTCTTTGTTTTCTATATAATTCTACTTTCTTTGATCTGTGGTAGTAATCTCTTAATTCAATTTCATTATCTATTTCCTTTGTCAACCACGGAGGTTTAATTTTATGCTTCACCCTTTTTCTTATAAATGGAGCATGTCGATCATACACTAAATTAAATGTGTTTACCCAGTAGTCAATGGCACCGTCGGGATTTCTTATTTGATAAACATATTCTAAACCAGAATGAAGCAAATCATTGATGAATGTATTCTTATCGAAATGGGTGAAACTTCTGTAAAAAATTTCTTTATGACCCGATTTAGGAATTTTGACACCTTTCTTTTTCCAAGTTAGACAAACAGACGAATGGTCACTACAGCCAGTTTGAACAGAACATGTTTCCACTATATTAGATTTTGTGTTGACGTAAATGTGGTCAATGAGAGTTTCAGTGTGTTCAGTGAGACGTGTAGGGCGATCGATTATTTGTTCTAGTCCGTACAGAGCGTAACTGATGTTCCATTTTGTTCCAGGTACTGTCAAATCAATGTTAAAGTCCCCAAGGAGAATAATTTCTTTAGACTCAAGTATAGCTGCATCCATCATCGAATTAAATTTGTCGTACCAGTCAACGGTTTCGGCTGGGTTTCTATAAAGGAATCCTATCATAATAGGTTTACAACGTTTAAGATTAATTTCTATCCAAATAGATTCCGTGCCATGATTTTCAAGGTGTGTTAGTCTCTTGAACATTACTGAGTTATTACAATATAAAAGAAGTCCAGTAGATCTTTGACCAGCAGGGTCAAGTCGGATGATATCATAGTTAGGCATGCATATATGAGAATCGGGAATACGATCAGTTAATCTAGACTCTGCAACACAGTAAACATGAAAATTAACCCCATTGTTATGCAATATGGTTGCGATATCATCAGTCTTGTTTCTGACACTGTTGATATTTAGATATCCTATGCGAAGCCCCTCTTGTGAGGGCCATGTATCTTGAGTGAGAGGCATTGTATGGCAGTTGGAAATAATAACATATACAAAATGTAGGTGCTTTACACACAAGAATTACTTTCAGTATAGCAGTAAATGCCCAAATACAATGCAAGAAAAAAATCGGTTCAATTAAAGACTAAAGCACAAATACAATGGTATCCACTGAAACTACTGCACAAGTAGACGTGAGCGAATGCCTACAATCAATTAGCAAACACTCAACAAAGCATGTAATATCTTTAAAAAATAAATAAATAAATAAAATAAAATAAAATAAAATAAACAACAACAACAAAAAACAACGTACGATTATGGATTATCAAAACGTGGAGTAAAGGAAGGCGAAAAAGCATATATTAGAGAACAACCACCACCCGTGACACACTTAGCAGCGTGTCTATCACTGACCAAGATAGTCAAGTATTTGATACGGCAATCCAAACGTAATTGGTCCAGGGAATACAAAAATTCAGCGACATCTATCCAAGTCCAGCAAGCTGCAACACACTCCCCCCATCCCCCATCGCTTCATCTTCGTCAACTCCCATCATCCCCCACCCACTCACCCCTTTGCAACATTATGCACATATGCAGTCATACACTCCATTCATACTTGCACTCGCACACATGCATCCCTATCATGGAAATGGACGCTGAAATGATTGGTGAGCACCCATGTAAGTAGTAATCATGCTACGCAAGAACTGTTCAAAAGGGTTAGTAGCAGGCATGTGTAAAAAATTTGCAGGAATGTCAGGTTTAAACATGGGGTCTTGGCGCATTCTTGTTTGAAAAGGGGGGACAAAGCTCATTCCATGATATGGTACGTGTGGTGGTGGTGGATTTGACTGAGCTGTCTGAATGTTGTCACCATACATAGGGGGTGGGGGAGGGGCTTGGGGGTTGGGCAGGTGAGAAGGTGGGGGTGGTTGAGAGGGTGGGGGAGGGTGACCACTGAAGGTGCGATCAGAGGAGTTTGATGTTTGCTGTGACCATTGGTTTTCTCTGTGTGGGAGGGGCGGATAATGAAACATGGATTCTGGCGAATGGTAATCATTGGGTGGGGCCCTGCTTTGCTGTCTGTATTCTGGGTTGTAATCTGAGTAGTTTGTATGCGTGTGACTGTTGGACGCTGAGGCCATTTGAGTGTTCCGTGTGTGGTTTGACTCTCGGAACCGAATTGGGAAAAACAGTTGCTTAAAATTTAGTGCGAGTTTAGCTGTGCCAATTTCACTTGGGTGAATGAGGTTGCTGTATAGAACAAGTTTGGGCTTTCCTGTTGATGTTGTAAAAGTAAGGAAATTATTAACGAATTGTGTATTCAGCATTTCACAGGCTTGTTGCATGTTGTTATTTGACGGTGTGATGAAAGTGTTCAGGTGGTGTGTACCTCGTGCTGGGACTATGGAGCTGAGGATTACTCTGGCATGAGGGAAGATGTTAGTGGCCAGATGAATGAGGTCACACCATGTCTCTGTATTGACTGTCCCTGTGGCTCTACAGTCATTGACCCCGGCATGTACAATCAACACTTTGAGGCTGGAGGAACCACGTTGTTGGTGCAGCCAGTCAACCACGTCACAGATGGTCATGCCTGGCACACAGATTTTTGACGTGGATTCTTGTCGGGGGGTTATTCTTCGGAGATCAATGTCTCTGATGACTGAGTCCCCAATCAGCAGAACAGAGGTTCTGTCTGACACTGAACGACGGGACAGAATGTCAGATGGGGTGTTCCCTCGGTCCACTTCTTTGCTGTCAACACCAGTTTGATCTCGTGATGTTCTGGAGCTTGAGTTTGTGTTAGGCTTGCGATCCACAGGGTGAGCTGTGTTATCTTCTTGTTGGGGAGGGCTCAGCTGATGAGACGTCTGAGTGGAGAGGACGGGGCTGTTCTTTTCTTTTCTGGGACTCCGGCTCTGTGTGGGCTGTTTGGGTTGTGTCGAAGGATGACTCAGCACCTCACTGCCGGAGTCAAACGTGTTCCGGGTCGTTTCTTCTTCAGAGGCAGTTGGATGACGGAGTTCATCATTTTGGTCGCAAGTGATGGACTTTCCGTTGGTTGCAGCGTCAGCTGGTGATGGTCTGGAGGTTTCCCTGGCTCTTGGTGATGTGCTGCAGACGGTGATGGTTGTTAGAATGTTTGCGGTATCTTCCTGCACAACGCCTACATTATCACCTTCAGTCTGGGTACTGGCTTCACGTGATCTGACGGGCTTCAACTTTTTTAGGTCCGCACAGACATTCCCAAACTGGGTTTTTAAAGAGTGGTTTTCTTTTTTCAGCGCGTTGACTTGCTTGTCTAGCTCACCGAATTTTGCTTCAAGGGAGCCAATCAATGAATTGAGCGTCTCTGTCTTGAATGCTATAAGGGTACGTAATTCGTTTTTTGTACACACTTTTGCGTCTTCGATGTGAGCAGTCATTGAAGCTTGACACTCACAGTGAGACTGCTGAAGATCAGTCACTGCATCCTGTAGTTCCTGGAACTTTCCAATATAGGCCGTCAGTGAAGTTGTTGGCCGTGGATCACTTTTCTTCTTTGGGGTGACACAGAGGGTACGTCTCCTGAGTTTGTGAAGCATTTGACGACGTTCCATCTTTTGTCTTGTGAGGGGAGTAGAGGGGGTGTGGGATCCATCCTTCAATCCACAAGGTAAAGGGGGGATTCTTTGTTCCTGTTGATCTTGCGGGTGAGGTTGTTCTTTATGTGGTGGTTGTGCGTCAGTGGCAGGTTGACTGGTAACTGCTTCAGGTGGTGCCATTTCTGGGGTAGCTTGACTTGCATCAGATGTGGGAGATGTCCCACTGTGATTTGAAGCGTGTTTGATGTTAATATGCGGGGTAGGGGGGAGGAGAATAAAACCTTCAGCTGGAGAAGTGTTCTCTGGATTAAAATGCACTGGAGAAACAGAACTATGGCCAGACATGCTTCTGTTAGGGGGTTCACTGTTCATTGGGGTCACTGTCATTACTGGGCACTCCGGGTGTACAACACCAGTCACACAGCTCATGAAGGTCACCGGGGCTTTCAGGAGGGACTGGGTCAGAGATGTCACATCACTGTTCACCATATAGGTTTTCACGATACGATTGATGACCTCACACTCCTCTGTGTCCCATTGTGTACAGTCCTTGCCCTGACACAGGAGGGTACCCGCCCCAACACTGGATTTGAAAAATAAGGTCAAGGTCACACGTTTGGAATTGGGGTGGCTAGTGGACACACGAATCACTGTTTTTGCCGGCGTTGACTGTGCTTCAGTTATCCATAATGAAGAGGAGGGCAGAGTGTGCTCTTGATCATCGTAGTCTGCGGATTCGATCTTTATTAAATCGTTTGCAATTGCGGAATATCGATATAGTATTGCATTGCGCCAGATAACAAGTTCTTTCTCATCACACCAAAATCTCTTCTGAATGCGATCAAGAGTGTTTTTCAGTTTCTTGGCTGTATCGGAGTCATGGGCCTGTGGTTGGATGACATTCATAATAGCACGGGATTTACCGATTCATCTGCCACATCAGGTAAAAACAACTCATTCACACTGTTGTTGCAGGACTGGTCTCGGTTTAGAGTCGCTTACATTGTCCACAGGCAACTGAAATTTGAAGCTAGGATTTCTTCATGACTGATGTAGGCAAACACAGCATAGTAGCATGATCCCATTGTTAAATGTTAAGCGCCTGTACCATCAATTTCTGGAAGGAATATGTTTACACTCAAGATGATCGAAATATTGTTTATCAAATTATGACACAATTACAATTCGATCGGTGTTTCTACTTACATATTTCGTTTCAGGAAACAATCGCACAATCACAATCCAAGACGATATAACTGATACACTCTTCTGCGTGGCGTAATTTGATAATTTTCAACAGAAGGTAATCAGCTGTTCAACCGCCACCTTGAGTTCACCGCCATTGCAGTCACAGTGTGTGTGTGTGTGTGTGTGTGTGTGTTTAACTCCAATGAAGGGCTTTGTCACAGTGTGTGTGTGTGTGTGTGGTTAACTCCAATGAAGGGCTTTGTCACAGTGTGTGTGTGTGTGTTTAACTCCAATGAAGGGCTTTGTCACAGTGTGTGTGTGTTTAACTCCAATGAAGGGCTTTGTCACAGTGTGTGTGTGTGTGTGTGTGTGTGTGTGTGTGTGTGTGTTTAACTCCAATGAAGGGCTTTGTCACAGTGTGTGTGTGTGTGTGTGTGTGTGTGTGTGTGTGTGTGTGTGTGTGTGTGTGTGTGTTTAACTCCAATGAAGGGCATTGTCACAGTGTGTGTGTGTGTTTAACTCCAATGAAGAGCTTTGTCACAGTGTGTGTGTGTGTGTGTGTGTGTGTGTGTGTGTGTGTGTGTTTAATTCCAATGAAGGGTTTTGTCACAGTGTGTGTGTGTGTGTGTGTGTGTGTGTGTGTGTGTGTGTGTGTTTAACTCCAATGAAGGGCTTTATCACAGTGTGTATGTGTGTTTAACTCCATTGAAGGGCTTTGTCACAGTGTGTATGTGTGTTTAACTCCAATGAAGGGCTTTGTCACAGTGTGTGTGTGTGTGTGTGTGTGTGTGTGTGTGTGTGTGTGTGTGTGTAACTCCAATGAAGGGCTTTGTCACAGTGTGAATGTGTGTTTAACTCCAATGAAGGGCTTTGTCACAGTGTGTATGTGTGTTTAACTCCAATGAAGGGCTTTGTCACAGTGTGTGTGTGTGTGTGTGTGTGTGTGTGTGTGTTTAACTCCAATGAAGGGCTTTGTCACAATGTGTATGTGTATTTAACTCCAGTGAAGGGCTTTGTCACAGTGTGTGTGTGTGTGTGTGTGTGTGTGTTTAACTCCAACGAAGGGCGTTGTCACAGTGTGTCTGTGTGTCTGTGTTTAACTCCAATGAAGGGCATTGCCATAGTGTGTGTGTGTGTGTGTGTGTGTGTGTGTGTGTTTAACTCGAATGAAGGGCTTTGTCACATTGTGTGTGTGTGTTTAACTCCAATGAAGGGCTATGTCAATGTATGTGTGTTTAACTCCAATGAAGGGCTTTGTCACAGTCTGTGTTTAACTCCAATGAAGGGCATTGCCACAGTGTGTGTGTGTGTGTGTGTGTGTGTGTGTGTGTTTAAATCCAATTAAGGGCTTTGTCACAGTGTGTGTGTGTGTGTGTGTGTGTTTAACTCCAATGAAGGGCTTTGTCACAGCGTGTGTGTGTGTGTGTTTAACTCCAATGAAGGGCTTTGTCACAGTGTGTGTGTGTGTGTGTTTAACTCCAATGAAGGGCTTTGTCACAGCGTGTGTGTGTTTAACTCCAATGAAGGGCTTTGTCACAGTGTGTGTGTGTGTGTGTGTGTGTGTGTTTAACTCCAATGAAGGGCTTTGTCACAGTGTGTGTGTGTGTGTTTAACTCCTTGGTCCCACCTCTACACCTGTCCCTCCCACTCCCTAGCCCTCCCCAAAACAAAAGCATGAAAACTGCAAAATAACATTTTGACTCACTTGTGTAAACAAAGTGAGTCTATGTTTTAACCCGGTGTTCGGTTGTCTGTGTGTGTGTGTGTGTGTGTGTGTGTGTGTGTGTCCGTGGTAAACTTTAACATTGACATTTTCTCTGCAAATACTTTGTCAGTTGACACGAAATTAGGCATAAAAATAGGAAAAATTCAGTTCTTTCCAGTGATCTTGTTTAAAACAATATTACACCTCTGGGATGGGCACAAAAAATAAAAAATGAAGCCTAATTATATGCAAACTGCATTTACTGTTATATTTATATTTTTATCTATTCTCTAAACTTGGCACTTTGATCTGATATTCTGACCCAACAACAAGAGCAGTCATTATTATCATTTTTTGTTCAAACAGGAACTTCTTTTGCTAAGCATTGAAGTTTTATTAACTTTGCTAACGTTTTGGTGCAGATAGTAAAAAAGGGAAATTACTCTGTAATTAAAGCTAGGGGACTTAATTCGCTTTAAACTGATCTTTCTCATCTTAAACATTACATTTTGAAATTATACTCAATACATAAAAAGCTTGGATTTTTTTTTTTTTTTAAAGTGTATCACAAGTGAGTCTTGAAGGCCTTGCCTCTCTTGTTATAATCATCTGATACCTAGGTCGGTGTTTTCCAACAGGAAAATACCTCTTGAACCCTCTACAGATGAAATGTCATCATATCATTTTTTTTTCCATTTTGTACCTATTTTTCCGTTGTGATAATGGCAAAATCGGCCATTTTTGAATGCGTCTGTCTAAAGATCATGAACACCGAGGGAACCAAAAAGCATTGAAATGCACCGTTTCGGAGGCTTCATTTTCACTTGGGGCCTCATTTCCAAGGTGAAACAATCATTTAAAGAGAGAGATAGGGAGAGAGAGAGAGGGGAGAGAGAGGACACAGACAGACAGACAAGACAAGGCAACACTTCTTTTTTATCGAATGTCATAGATTATCAAGTATCGTGTTTTTTTGTTGTTGTTGTTTGTACATCCATCCCTCACCCTATAGAGGATTGAAACTAAAGAAGAAAAATAAAAAGAGCAAAAGGAAATAAATCAAAACACAATCCAAAATAAATTTTTAAAAAAAGAACAAAAGGAAATAAACCAAAACACAATCAAATAAAAAAAAAAAAGAGCAAAAGGAAATAAATCAAAACACAATCCAAAAAAAGAGAGCAAAAGGAAATAAATCAAAACACAATCCAAAAAAAAAAGAACAAAAAGGAAATAAATCAAAACACAATCCAAAAAAAAAGAGCAAAAGGAAATAAACCAAAACACAATCCAAAATAAAATTTAAAAAAGAACAAAAGGAAATAAAACACAATCCAAAGTACATCCATCCCCATTTCCCCCATTATCCCACCATTCACAGCGATCCCGACCAAAACAAAAACCAAACAAAAAACAACAACAAAAAAACATCATATGAAGAAGAAAAAAAAGGGACAGACTTACAGACGGAAAGATACAGAGAGAGACAGAAACAGGCAAACTGAAAAGATACAAGAGCAATTTAAAAAAAAAAAGAAGTCACACACACACACACACACACACACACACACACACGCTGTACGTATGATTCACCATTTCCTCCCCCATAAACTCGTGGGGGCGTTTCCAGTAGTTGACACGGAGGGAGGCAGGCATTTCTAGCTTGCCATCAGGGTCTTCAAAGAAGTTCGTCTGCTGCTTGTCCGCACGAAAAAAACACACACAAAAACAGAACTATGATGTATTTATTCAACCCCCCATTCTCACTTTCTACAAATTATTATCCCTACATGTACATCGTCCGTAATAATGTTCTAAAATCATGCAAATGATTGCGATTGCTTTAACACCCTACCGTGTCCGTGAATATATTCAAACATGTTATTCGAGAGAGAGAGAGAGAGAGAGATTTCTTTCCCCCTTCGTGTGTATAGGTAGAAGGTGGTATTTATGTAATGGTATGTAATAGTGTTTTTTGTTTGTTTGTGTACTTTTGAATGATTGTGTGTTTCAGAGTGTGCGCGTATGTTGTTACTTATGGTGTAGGAATGTGTCTATAGTTTGATCTGTTAGTGGCATGGACAAAAGCGCGAACAGTTCGATTTTTACATGTGCACGAGTGGGGCGTATGATTATTTCTATGGGAAGCAACTGCGTGTTTCTAGTTAGCGTTTTTACTGGCATCATCGTTCTTTAAAGTCAGTGATCATCTTTCAAGTTGCACTGAGCAGAGATCTGGTTGGCTGAACTGGTTCCGTCACAGCATCAGCTGGTCACAGCGTGAGAATCGGTTGGACCGAGCAGATGCCAGTATTTCTGCAGTTTGCCTTTTGTCACAATGATGAGAGCTTTACGCATTGGTATTTCAAGGGATGTTCAATAGAGAACTACTCTAAACCCTCTTATGTTGTCCTGTCCCTGAAAAACGGCTGTACCCGAAGATAGAACCCACCCAACCACTGCAACAGTAGGGTATGGAAACAAAGCACACCCAATGCCCCAAAACGGAGTATAGCTGCTTATGTGGCGGGGTAAAAACGCTTATACACATGAAAGTTCGTACATACGAGTGTGAACGTGGGAGTTGCAGCCCGCGAAAGCAGAGGAGTATAGATGAGAAATACATTTTTCATGTCTTGTTATCAGTTTGTCACCTCCCGATTTAATTCTAATGTGCCTGTGCACAATCCATAAAAATATGTATTTTTGCCAATGACTTTGATGTAATCTATTCTTTGTTGGTCACCAACTGAAATTATCCACTCTTTGAGCGGTCATTTATTTGGTTGTTAATTTAGACAATGCATGTGTATACTGGGTCACACAAAAGTGCATTACCTCAGTAAGTTGCTTTTTATCTGGTTGGTCATGTGTGAAGAAAGTCATCACATCGAAGCAGACGTTTTTTCGCGTGGCATTGGTGTGTGTCCATCGAGATCGATGATGACCATCGTCATCCAGCTGGGGGATGGCGGCAGGGTGATGGTGGTGGGGGGGATGCTCATGAATCTATCTGTGAGTGCGCAGATGGCTGAATAGTCCAATCTGCGCACGAAATGTTCGCTGACAGTTGGGGCAGACAAAGACAGGCATATCATTGCCAGGGAGCTTGTTTGCCCGTGACTTTCTGGCCTGGCTCTTCTGAACAGCTGCAGCAGTCCTGTTGGCCTCACACAACTTGGCACCTTTGTGCACAGCAGCGCGCCATTTGTCACGGTCCACTGCAGATTCCTCCCAGGAGTCAGGGTTGATATCAAACGCTTTCAGAGAGACTTTCAGAGTATCTCTGAAGCGCTTCTTCTGACCTCCGTGTGATCTCTTCCCTTGTTGCAGCTTGCCATAGAAGAGCCTTTTGGGCAGCCGATGGTCTGGCATGCGCGCCACATGTCCAGCCCAGCGAAACTGGGACTGCATCAGGATGGTGAAGATGCTGGGAAGGGTGGCTTTTGCTAGCACCTCCGTGTCTGGGGTCCTGTCTTGCCACTTGATGTTCAGTAGCTTCCTTAGGCATGTTGTGTGGAAGTGGTTTAGCTTCTTGGCATGTCGTTGGTACACTGTCCAAGATTCGCAGGCGTACAGTAGTGTGGGGAGAACTACTGCTCTGTAGACCTTTAGTTTGGTCTCAAGACCAATGCCTCTTCTGTTCCAGACATTTGCATAGGGTCTACCAAAAGTTGCGCTTGCTCTTGCAATCCTGACGTTCACTTCATCGTCGATGGTCGCATTTCGTGACAGTGTGCTGCCAAGGTATGTGAACCGCTCCACCGCACTGAGTCTCTGACCGTTGACTGTGATGTTGGGCTCAACGTGTGGTTTCCCTGGGACTGGCTGATGGAGAACTTCAGTTTTCCTCGTGCTGATGGTAAAACCGAAGTTCCTGCTGGCAGTGGCAAACTTGTCGACGCTGAGTTGCATGTCAGCTTCAGATCCAGCGTTGAGGGCACAATCATCAGCAAACAAAAAGTCTCTGATGATGTCTGTCATGACCTTCGTTTTTGCTTGAAGCCTTCTGAGGTTAAACAGCTTGCCATCTGTTCGGTACTTTAGGCCGATTCCAACATCGCCATCTCTGAAGGCATCAGTAAGCATTGCAGAGAACATGAGGCTGAACAGTGTTGGAGCCAGGAGGCAGTCTTGCTTGACACCATTTGTGACAGGAAAAGGAGCAGATGTTTCGCCATTGTCCTTGACTCGAGCCTGCATGCCTTCATGGAACTGGCTGACCAAGGAAATAAATTTCCGAGGGCATCCGTACTTGGCCATGATCTTCCACAGTCCCTCTCTACTCACGGTGTCGAAGGCTTTAGTGAGGTCGACATAGGTGGAGAACAGATCAGCATTTTGCTCCTGACATTTCTCTTGCAGCTGCCTTGCAGCAAACACCATGTCGGTGGTTCCGCGCTCTTTCCGGAATCCACATTGGCTCTCAGGCAAATGACCTTGGTCAAGGTGTGCTGTGAGGCGGTTTAGTAGGATCCTGGCAAGTATCTTGCCTGCGATGGAGAGCAAGGAAATGCCCCGATGGTTATCACAGGCTTGCCGGTTCCCCTTTCGCTTGTACAAGTGAATGATAGATGCATCTTTGAAATCCTGGGGGGAAAAATATGTATTTTTGCCAATGACTTTGATGTAATCTGTTCTTTGTTGGTCACCAACTGAAATTATCCACTTTTGAGCGGTCATTTATTTGGTTGTTAATTTAGACAATGCATGTGTATACTGGGTCACACAAAAGTGCATTACCTCAGTAAGTTGCTTTTTATCTGGTTGGTCATGTGTGAAGAAAGTCATCACATCGAAGCAGACGTTTTTTCGTGTGGCATTACACTCTGTTTGAAAGAGGCAGTTTTGTTATATGCGTGGTTGCACGAGGCGCATGGGGCGCTCGAGCGAACATTTATTTTTTTTCAAAAACGGATGTTCAAGTGAGAGCTCAGGTAGATACATGCTCTCTGACACAACTGATTTGTCACCGATCAATGTGGCCGTTCGGCTTACAGCCTCAGAACTTTGGCTCTGAGATCCTAGTGCTCAGGTGAGAGTGGAAAAAAACAACTTAGAATATTTCTGGTGTTTATTTTATTTCATTGTTATAGTGTCGATGGATTAATTTGGATAAGTTTATTTGTATGTGCATTTGATGGTCGTTTTGCTTTTGGGTCTTTTAAAAAACGCAATGTTATTATATTAACATACTGTTTCTAAACTTGGCAGTAAGAATCCTTTTTGTCAGTGTTCATAATGTCGTTGCTACAGTGACAGGGAGAAAAGAATATTGTTTTGCTTATACTTGATTTTACCTAATCTTTGTATCATTATTAGAATGATTTCCACTGAGACTTCTTAACGCTTAACGTGGCGATAGCCTTGAGATGGCCTTAGTGGTCGGCGAGGCTCTGAGCACCATAATTTGATTTGATTTGATTTTTCGCAACGCTGGAATAATGGAATATAAATTTGCGATATGTAATTACTAGCGCTTGCTTGGAAAACATATGACTGCATTCGAAAGACAGAGGCTAAAAGATAACTACTAGTACACAGACGATAGCTAAGGAAGTATGACTTTATAATTGGTAATTTAATGATGAGGATGTGTGACTGAACCTAGGGAAGTTAATGAAATTGTACAGGGCACACAAGCACCCACTCACACATGTGACTGACGGGAATTAAGGACAAGACAGGATGAACTGAAAGTATTTTTTATTTTGGTTTAAAGAGCTTGTGGGTTGGCGCTGGGACAAGACCCACCACCAGCAACAGTGAGGAGCAACCTGTGTCCAAGCTGTGAAGGCGCTGTGGAGCAGCCTGTGTCCAAGCTGTGAAGGCTGTGGAGCAGCCTGTGTCCAAGCTGTGAAGGCTGTGGAGCAACCTGTGTCCAAGCTGTGAAGGCTGTGGAGCAACCTGTGTCCAAGCTGTGAAGGCTGTGGAGCAACCTGTGTCCATGCTGTGAAGGCGCTGTGGAGCAGCCTGTGTCCAAGCTGTGAAGGCTGAGGAGCAGCCTGTGTCCAAGCTGTGAAGGCTGAGGAGCAGCCCGTGTCCAAGCTGTGAAGGCTGAGGAGCAGCCCGTGTCCATGCTGTGAAGGCTGAGGAGCAACCTGTGTCCAAGCTGTGAAGGCGCTGTGGAGCAGCCTGTGTCCAAGCTGTGAAGGCTGTGGAGCAGCCTGTGTCCAAGCTGTGAAGGCGCTGTGGAGCAACCTGTGTCCAAGCTGTGAAGGCGCTGTGGAGCAGCCTGTGTCCAAGCTGTGAAGGCTGTGGAGCAACCTGTGTCCAAGCTGTGAAGGCGCTGTGGAGCAGCCTGTGTCCAAGCTGTGAAGGCTGAGGAGCAGCCTGTGTCCAAGCTGTGAAGGCTGTGGAGCAGCCTGTGTCCAAGCTGTGAAGGCTGTGGAGCAGCCTGTGTCCAAGCTGTGAAGGCTGTGGAGCAACCTGTGTCCATGCTGTGAAGGCGCTGTGGAGCAGCCTGTGTCCAAGCTGTGAAGGCTGAGGAGCAGCCTGTGTCCACGCTGTGAGGGCTGAGGAGCAGCCTGTGTCCACGCTGTGAAGGCTGAGGAGCAGCCTGTGTCCACGCTGTGAAGGCTGAGGAGCAGCCTGTGTCCACGCTGTGAAGGCTGAGGAGCAGCCTGTGTCCACGCTGTGAGGGCTGAGGAGCAGCCTGTGTCCAAGCTGTGAAGGCTGAGGAGCAGCCTGTGTCCAAGCTGTGAAGGCGCTGTGAAGCAGCCTGTGTCCAAGCTGTGAGGGCTGAGGAGCAGCCTGTGTCCACGCTGTGAAGGCTGAGGAGCAGCCTGTGTCCAAGCTGTGAGGGCTGAGGAGCAGCCTGTGTCCATGCTGTGAGGGCTGAGGAGCAGCCTGTGTCTTGAACTGAGGACTGAAGTGAAACGGACTCTGACGTGAGTGACCTCGTCATGTGTTGTGCAGTGCTGTGTGTTGTTGTCCTTAAACCATTTTTTTTTAGTATGAATGTATGAGCGAACGTGTGAATTTTCAAGTAGTTTTTTTATATGTAAATACTGGCAAAGATATTCGTCTCCTGTGATTCTTTTTTTATGACGTGAACATGGCTGACTGTCAGGAGTGAGATAGGAAGTCTTTTTATGACGTGAACATGGCTGACTGTCAGGAGTGAGATAGGAAGTCTTTTTATGACGTGAACATGGCTGACTGTCAGGAGTGAGATGGGAAGGGTTTTTTTTATGACGTGAACATGGCTGTCAGGAGTGAGATAGGAAGTTTTTTATGACGTGAACATGGCTGTCAGGAGTGAGATAGGAAGTTTTTTATGACGTGAACATGGCTGACTGTCAGGAGTGAGATGGGAAGTTTTTTTATGACGTGAACATGGCTGACTGTCAGGAGTGAGATGGGAAGTTTTTTTGTTTTTTTTATGACGTGAACATGGCTGACTGTCAGGAGTGAGATGGGAAGTTTTTTTATGACGTGAACATGGCTGACTGTCAGGAGTGAGATGGGAAGTTCTTTTATGACGTGAACATGGCTGACTGTCAGGAGGAGATGGGAAGTTTTTTGGGTTTTTTTATGACGTGAACATGGCTGACTGTCAGGAGTGAGATGGGAAGGTTTTTTTATGACGTGAACATGGCTGACTGTCAGGAGTGAGATGGGAAGTATTTTTATGACGTGAACATGGCTGACTGTCAGGAGGAGATGGGAAGTTTTTTTGTTTTTTTTATGACGTGAACATGGCTGACTGTCAGGAGTGAGATGGGAAGTTGTTTTTTATGACGTGAACATGGCTGACTGTCAGGAGTGAGATGGGAAGTTCTTTTATGACGTGAACATGGCTGTCAGGAGTGAGATGGGAAGTTGTTTTTTATGACGTGAACATGGCTGACTGTCAGGAGTGAGATGGGAAGTTGTTTTTTATGACGTGAACATGGCTGACTGTCAGGAGTGAGATGGGAAGTTGTTTTTTATGACGTGAACATGGCTGACTGTCAGGAGTGAGATGGGAAGTTTTTTTATGACGTGAACATGGCTGACTGTCAGGAGTGAGATGGGAAGTTTTCTGTTCAAATCTAAACAGGTGTGAAAGGATGTCTTTACATCATGCGAAGTTTTCGTTTGTGATTTCACATGTGTACAGCACATTGCCAGTTATGATGGTTTTAATCATTTATCAATTTTTCTTGCACTTCCTCCAACACCTCTCTCTCTTTCTCTCTCTCTCTCTTTCTGGGGGTGAGCTGCTGTCAGTGGACGGAGTCGGACGCGTTTTCTGAGCTCCGCGTTTAATTGATCATTTTGGTAAACCAGTCACATTGTAAGTTGTGTAGACCCACTAATTTTGTGGCAGATACGGAATGCCTCATGCTGCACTGGATTTTCGTCTGAAATGTGGTTTCTTCTGGATTTACTTAAATTTTATGTCCAAGCGAGCCAGATTCAAGTTAGCAATGACAGTTCGTGTGCTCAAGGTGCGCAGTCGTGCCACCGGTGTCATGGTAGGGCTGGTGCTCTCCGTGTTTTTCTAAAGTGACCTGTTGCTACGTTCTGGAGACGTGGAGACCAACCCCGGCCCAAGTCCAGCAGTACCATGAGGCAGTCCCGTCTGATGAGTGATGGTGCCAGTCGCCGTGTGAGTACTGACAGTTCTGTGGTTTCTGACCTGGATTCCCAGTCGTCTACGGCAGGTGAGAAATTAACTGACAATCCATTATTGCAGGACATGAAGAAAATGCTGACGGGTATGGGCAGTAAATTTGATGGTAAAATGGACACCATGGCCAAGGAACTGAAGAGTGTCAATGATTCTGTTGTTGAACTGAAAGAACATTTCCAAGAGATGAAAGAGACAATTCGGGATCTGCGTGCACAGAATGACTCACTGACAAGACAGCATGGACAAATGAAAGGATTGGTCATCTTGAAAAGAAAGTTGACGATCTGGAAGGACGATCCAAAAGAAACAATCCGATATTTTATGTAATGTCGAAAAGGAATGGGGAGACCAAAACTGATTGTGAAAACATTCAGGATTTGTTAACTGATAATTCGAACTTTCACAGTCTGTAGAATTTGATATACTACATCGCATTAGTAACAAGCCAGATTCACCCATTATTGCCCGCTGTACTTTTTATAAAGACAAGGAAGAAATTCGAAAGTCAAAAAAGAAACTCGAGGACAGTAGGATTTTCATTTCAGATTACACACAGAGTCCGTGATGTCGGGAAGAAATTAGGGCCACACTTAAAAGCTGCCAGAGATCAGAATAAAAGGGCAACCATGGTATTTGACCACCTTCCCATTGAAGGGAAAAAGTTTGTTCTCAGTGAGGGACAGTTGCAAGAAATAAAATAGGGATACGGCCTGCCCTGTAAAAAAATAAGAAAACATTCTGCTGGTAAACATAATCCGGGTAAATCTACAAGGGTAGATCTTTTTCATTCGACACCGAAATGCCAAGCTGACCGTGAGCATGCACGAACTGACAGCAGCGTGCCACTGTCATGTTGTGAATGTTGCACTCAGCGCAGCTGTAGTGCACGATGTCGTGCAAATCATGGCTCTCAGTGGCTCCCCACTGTCCGTTGTACAGGTTGAAATATCAGTTGAACATACAAGGGAGACGGTGGGTCAGTTTTTATGTGAAGATGTCGATTTAAAACAGGCTGTGAATGAAAATGAGATTGGAACTGGAATGTGTGTGAATGGCGAGCATGTCAATAGAAGCAATGTAAGTAAAGATGTGTGTTCGTTTTCATTTCTTCACTGGAACATTGGAGGTCTTTCAACCAAACTTAGTGATCGGCAATTTTTATCTTACATCCATACATTTTGTTTGTTTGGTGGAAACATTCATGGAATATTTGGATTCTGGTTTGTTCCCTTATCACCACGTCTTCTGTAAACCAGCAATAAAATTAACAAAGAAGGGGAGGAGATCAGGGGGAGTGGTGTGTTTGATAAAAAACGAACTTATGCCTTTTGTCTCGGAGCTTGAATGTTATCATGATAATTTTGTTTTGAACTTGAAAAAACTTTATTTGGTTTTGACAGAAATATAAATATGTGCGTATGTTCCTCCTATTCCCCGTATTATGTATATGTTGATATTGACAGTGGACTCGATTATCTTGAAAGATATTTTGACGGATAAATTATTAAATGATAATGTCAGTATTCTTTTGTGTGGAATGGCAGAACTGCGAACATTTTCCCTTCCAGTAATAACATCGATACTCGTAGTTCTAAGATTGATAGTTTTGATGTTGATTTTATAAGACAATCAGAAGATTCAGAGCTGAATGCATACGGCAGAATGATTTTGAATTGGTGTGTTGCTTTTGGGTTGTTCATTACGAATGGTGTATGTAATGGTGACCTTCAAGGTCGTTACACGTACATTTCAAATGCAGGCAACAGTGTTATTGACTATTTTCTAGTTTCTGAAGATTTGTTTTATGTGATACAAAATTGCTGTCAGTTCAGTGTTTCTGAAATGATTGATTCTGATCACCAACCTCTGGAATTTTATTTTGATGCAAGAAGTAATATAAAAGATAAGAAAAATGAGCAGGATGATGTTGCGCAGACATTCATTGAAAAAACTGTCTGCAGTGTTGAATCAATGCAGCAATATTATGAAAATATGCATTCTAAAGAAACAAATTTAATTGAAATTGATATAAATATAGCAAGTGTCGAGAGATGGTTCTATAATAATACAGAAATAAAAAATGTGAATTCATGTAGATATCTGGGGGTTGTGTTTTCCACAAGACTTAGTTTTAGGTATTCATGTGAAGAATTAGCTAATAAAGCAAGCGAGCTGCTATTTCTATCCTCTGTAAATTGCATAAATTCAATAATTATTCATTTAAGTTGTTCTTGAAGTTATTTAATTTACAGATTCAATCAATGTTGCTTTATGATGCAGAGATACGGGGTTTAGATCAATCTTCTGTGGCAATAGAAAGTGTTCAGTTGTTTATGTTGAAAAAATACCTTGGAGTCAATATTAGAACACCAAATGATTTAATCTATGGCGAATCGGGTCGTTTTCCTTTGACTATTAACTCTGCTGTTTGCTGTGTACGATAGTGGTTGAAACTGACACAAATGGAAGTATATAGATTACCATTCAAGGCATATAAAATGCTGTTAAATCTGGCCAACAGGGGAAAAACAAACTGGGCGTCAAAAGTTCGAGATTTATTGAATATATATGGCTTTTATTACGCATGGGATAATCAAGGAGTAGGCTGTGCATATTCTTTATTAGGGGAGTTTAAGCAAAGACTGGTTGATAATAGGTGGCAGAACTGGGACTCGCATGCACAACAGCAACAGATTCATACATTATAGGAAATTTAAGATGTCATGTGAAGTTGAATTATACTTATCAATGGACTTAAATAGATTTGTAAGGTATACATTGACAAGATTTAGGTTTGGTTTATCCAATTTATTTGTACATCAATCAAGATATAAAAAAATCGACAAATGTGAAATGCAGTGTCCCCTGTGTAAATCTGCTTTGGAAAATGAAGTCCATTTTGTTCTGTGTTGCCCTGCCCTTAATGATTTGAGACAGTCTTATTCCGTCGAAATATTACAATGACCCCAGTGATTTTAGACTAACGTTGTTGCTGGCCTCGAAAAAAGAACAAAATATAAGAAATTTAGCTTCATATCTTTATAAAGCATTTAAACGAGAGAGATTGTATTGTCATAACACTATATTTTCAGTTGACAGTGTTTGATTATAACAGGCCTGTGAAATACATATTTGAATATTCATACATTCATTTCTTAATTAGCTAGACATGTGTTTCAGTAGATACTGATGTGTCTTATTTGCTGTTTGTTTTTATGTGGGATATTGTGTCATCCATAGTATGCTTTTAAAACGTGATTCATGTTCACACCCCTTCAAATGGGGCTTTGGCCTTACTGAATAACATTGTTCTGTTCTATGCTGCTGTTGTTATGAACTTCATTTTTAATCTCTGCTTCTCTTTTTTCACACAAGAACTCACCCCAACTGGAGATTTTCCCCTTTTATCCTCCTTTCTTCCTGCTTCCTGGAGAAACAAATGACCAGATGAAACTGAAATAGAGTATGAAAAGTAATAAGAATGGACAATATATGCAATTCTGTAATATCTACACATAAGTAATGCTGATGACACTCAACTTCAGAAGAGTGATGCCCCTGAAAAATTGTCCTCTTGCAGGAAACATCTCAATGCTTCCTGGGCATTCAGAAATGGATGACTCTAAATAAGTTACAATGGAACGCGGACAAACCGAAGCAATGATCATAGGAACTAAACAAAAACTCTCTTCCATCACAACTGACAAAATCAAACTTGGCAGTATACCCGTCCCTCTTTCCAACTCGGTCAAAAGCCTCGGCGCTGACCTTGACAACACACTGTCTACGCAAAAATTTATCAGTCAGACATGTCAATCCTGCTACTGTAAATTGCGACGCATCAGTTCCAGTCGGAAATATCTACCCACCGACGCAACATCTTGACTTGTTTCTCGGTCTCTCCCGCCTTGACTACTGTAACACTATTGTCTGGTTTGCCTGCTTCCATTTAGTCCCTTCAGTGCATACAAAACTTTTTCGTAAGTGTACACAAGTGTCAGGAGAGTTCTGTGCACGTGCGTGTGTGTGAGAGGGGGCGGGACGGGGGTAGAGGATGAAGCATGTGTGTGTATGCATGCCTACACTGGGAGCAACGGAATATTGAAACGTGCGGGTGTGCATATATATACTTGTATATATGGGTGGGGGATATGGGCGTATGTCTTTGGTGTGTGTGCCGTGGAAGCTGCGATACGTAGCCTAGAAATGAGTGTGGAGGAGGGGGCTAGGGGGAGTACAGGGTAATGTGTGTGTGTGTGTGTGCGCGCGCGCGCGCCGTGGAAGCTGCGATACGTAGCCTAGAAATGAGTGTGGAAGAGGGGGTAGGGGGAGTGCAGGGTAATATGTGTGTGTTGGGGCTCATGTACGTTTCTGTATTTGATCGTGCTTTTATATCTGTGAAACTGCATGTTTGGTGCATATCTGTTATGCATATGTGTGTGAATGTGTGTCCGCTTATTGTCTTTTTTGTCTTTTTTTTGTACGCTTATTGTTGACTTCATCAAGTTTTTGCGCCTTATAAATATTAGTAGTAGTACTTTTTTTTATGTATATCTATTTATTTATTTACTTCTTTTTTTTTTTTTCTCAAGGCCTGACTAAGCGCGTTGGGTTACGCTGCTTGGCAGGCATCTGCTTGGCAGATGTGCTGTACCGTATATGGATTTGTCCGAACGCAGTGACGCCTCCTTGAGCTACTGATACTGATATAAATTTCTGCTGCCCGACTCGTCTTCAGAAAGAAAAGATCTGAGCACATCACTTCTCTTTTGCAACATCTCCATTGGCTCTCTGTCTCACAGAATAAAGTATAAGATCAGCACTATGTTATAAATATATTCACAAATCTGTCCCTTCCTATCTTTGTGGCTGCCTTCACCTCTACACTCCATCTCGCTCTCTACGATCGACTTCGGATCCACTATGTTTACGTATACGCAGATTCAAACACTCCACTGTTGGACGCCGTTAGTTCTGTCTCTGGACCTTGCATTTGGAATGAACGTTTGTGTATTGTGTG
This sequence comes from Babylonia areolata, assembly GCF_041734735.1. Taxonomy (NCBI): domain Eukaryota; kingdom Metazoa; phylum Mollusca; class Gastropoda; order Neogastropoda; family Buccinidae; genus Babylonia; species Babylonia areolata. The sequence continues at coordinate 240,724 of NC_134881.1, read as the reverse complement.
TATTGTGAACTTCCTCTTTCGCTTCGTCAGGTCTCCGCACTCAGCTCTTTCAAGTCTCGCCTTAAAACCCACCTTCACAAGATGGTTTCCCTCCCCTGCCTCTTCCTTGTCTTCACTTTCTTCAGTTTTAGAGTTACGTATGCGTGTGAATGACTGGTGTAAAAGTGCTTAGATTTGTCTCTGCACAAGATTCAGCGCTATATAGATACTTTTTTTTCATTATTATTAAAATGTTGGCTTGAAAACACCAAACCAATAAAACTGATCTATGTGCAGATATTTTTCTTTTTATTCAGACATTATGACGGTTACCTATATCCAAAACACGCCTGCCTTTTTATTTCACTCGAACAAACTGACCATTGTAATTCACACAGAAACTAAAGAAAGAAGGAAAAGAAAAAAAGGGAGAAAATAACACATCACTAACTCATATAAATAACAACTACAATAAGTTATCCTCATCACCATCATCATCAACATGATCATCATGACCACTTCAATACGAACAGTATGTTACAAATGTCAAAACATAGGTTTCCTGATTTCATGAAGCAGATATGTGCTGGCCAAGTGGTAACGTCCGCTCGGGAAGCGAGAGAATCTGAGGGCACGGGATGGAATCCCACATTGGGCAGTATTCTCCCCCCCCCCCCCCCCCCCCCACACCCCCCATCCCCATCCCCCCACCTCCCACTAGACCTCGGATGAGACGATAAACCGAGGTCCCGTGTGAAGCATGCAATTTGCACACGTTAAAAAAACAAAAAAGCAAAACAACTCACGACAACAAAAGGGTTGTTTCTGGCAAAATTCTGAAATCCACTTTGATAGAAAAACAAATACACTTCCAAGTAGGAAAAAGAGAATTCAAATGATAATAAAAGCTGGCTCTGCGTTGTAGCGACATGCTCGCATTGGGGAGAGCAGTCCGAATTTCACACACAGAAATCTGTGATAAAGGCTAAGGCAATGCAATGCAATACAATACAATGTGATCTGCGGCCAGTGAAGTGCTTAGTGTTGCAAAATGACGACTGGCAAGTGGGTCCCAACGCCAAACAGAAGCGAATCATTGTGTGATAGTTTTGTACCAGTCAATGTCTTGAACATGACTGATGCTGAATCACAAGTGGGACTTCTGAACACCACCACTTCGGAGATTTCCTCCACAGTGTGGCTTCACAGCGACCCGACAACACCGGCATATATACAGTTCCCTGTAAAGTGTCAGCGCTGAGGCTGGTGACAGAACCAGCCAGAGGGAGACTGCGCGTGGAGGGTTAGGGGTGAGCGGCATGGGTGTATTAGGCTGGCCACTGAAATGGCACGCAGAATAGACCAGCAAAAAATTTAAAAAAATAACAAGAAACAAAACACACACACAAACAAAACAACAACCGACAAAAGATATATGAAATACGAAAACAAAATATGAACACCACTTTACAAACGACCTTGACCGCCAGACAGAAAGCTCCATCCTTCCCAATGATTTTCATTAACAAATAAAAGATCAAGAAACTTAACACAAGAGGACTTATAAGAACGTAAGTGTGCTTGTCTTCCCCCTTACACTTGTATGTGTTCATGGCACAGATGTTGATCAACCCATGACCATACTCAAGCACAGATAGGTGCACAAGAAACGGTTTGCCTGTGGACACATCCCCATGCCCATGCTGTCACAAAAAGAGGTCCACATAGGATTTTTGTTTTGATCTGTGGCAACATGACTGGTATACGTTTTTCATTTTCTTCCGAGCAATTAATCATTCAGTATAACACTCCACTACTGAATACATTTAAGAATGCAGAGTTGAGATCATTTACAAGAGCGGATGCAAGTATATATCTATTTTACAGATTTTTCTCAAGTTTTTTGTGAACTGTGTAATATCATGTCTTGAATAACTGAAAATCCCCACTGACAGTCGTAGGTTTACTTGCAGAATATCCAAGATAATTTATTGATCAGCATCCGATATAATTTATTTATCAGCATCCGATACAAGTAAAGAAATGTCTTACCCATTTTTCAGCGTTGACTTCTGCATCATTCCACTCAGGCCAGATGCTGATTTTCCTTCTCTCTTGCAATGGAGAAGAACCAGACGCTGATGTCAGTCTGAAAAAGAAGATTGTTACCTTTCTAATCATTTGCTTCTGCCAAGTCTTTCTGTCTCAGTATTGTTCACTTTAAAATGTTACCGAGATTTTTCATGACCACGTTCACATCAAAGAAAGCAGATACACACGACTTCTGATTTGCTTGAAAAGAAAACAGCCATATTATTAGATACTGTCTCTGACAACTCCACGCAAAGACCACAGTGTAATGCACAGCCGACAGTAACACGACACAGGCACAGACACACACAGATACACGGACGCACGCGCGCGCGCGCGCGCGCACACACACACACACACACACACACACACACACACACACACACTCTGAAAACATTGTGCTGCACCACATATCCAGTTTTGTGTCAAAGCTGTTTTGTGCTGTCTGTCACTGGCAATGAGGCTAAAACGAAGTGCTCATTTTATCACAGAGCATCATAGTTCCGCATAATTATCTTCACACACAATGACGCACACCCAGTTCATTGGTATTTCACTCTACTGTTTTTGTCATTAACCAAGACCCAGCTCCGCGTGTTTTACACACTTTGCTTTTAGGTTGCTGTACAACAATTTCAGCTCTTCTGGCCAATCAGGATGTGGACGTCAATCAATTTATTAAAATCAACAATTTGCAATCCCATTACTTTCCTCGACCATCTTGATAGGAAGCATATGACTACTGAATATAACTTGATAGATCAGATAATAAACAAAGTAAAGTATCTAGCCAAACTGTCACCCTTCGGGTGCCCCCTTTTTAAAGAGACTGAAGCCATCCACTCTCAGATGATCACCGACTGTCTCTCTCTCTTTCTCTCGGTCACAGATATACACACACGCGCGCGCGCGCACACACACACACACACATACACACACGCCGCCTGATTACTTCCAGAAATACGTCTTGGACAATTGGTTATTCATATTGATTTTGTTACGTGCAAACTCTCGAAACGCATAATGTCAGCAAAGTGATAACATTGAAATGAGGATTTTTTGTGCTTGTTGGTTAGGGTTGAGTGACTTACGTGGTTTCTTTCTTGTTTTCCCCATTTTTCTTCTTTTTTATAAACATGGCCCGCTGTGGTCGCCTTTGATCTCAGCCAAACTGAAGTCAACTGAATCAGTCTCTTGAATGTGGATAACGTTCAATGCTACTGTTACCATATTCCGTGAAAACGACACACATAATAACTGCATTTTTGTCATTCTAAGGGTTCGGGTGTCAGTGGACTCAGTAGGGTCATGATGTGCACAAAAACCTCTTTGCTGTTCAACAACCACCTCCTTCAGGTGCACGCGCTCACAGAGAGTTCGCAGTATCAGTAGCTCAAGGAGGCGTCACCGAATTCGGACAAATCCATATACGCTACACCACATCTGCTAAGCAGATGCCTGACCAGCAGAGTAACCCAACGCGCTCTGTCAGGCCTTGAGAAAAAAAATAATAAAAAGACAAGATGATGAATAGGCAAATAAGCAAATAAATGTAACACACACACACACACACACACACACACACGCATGCATAACAGATATGCAACAAACATGCGGTTTCACTGGTATGAAAGCACAAACAAATACACATAAACGTACACGAACCCCGACACACACACACACACACACACACACACCATCTCCCAAAGTACCCTGCCCCCTCCTACCCCCCCAACCCCCTCCGGCCACCCCCTTTCCGCCACACAGTCATTCCGAGGCTACGTATCGCAGTTTCCACGGCACACACACACACGCACACACACACACACAATTATACAAGCACACACAAGCACAGAGCTCTGCTGACACATGTGTACACTTACACACTCGCGCACGCACACACACATCCACCCCCCACCCTCACACACACACACACACTCGCGCACGCATACACACACACACACACACAGAGAGGCTGCCACTGATTGGCCGCAAGAGGGGTGGGAAAAGATCTCTGATGCCAGGACCGTGGCGTCTAGCATGTTGCTCAGTCTATTGTATTTGGAAAAACCACAGAGACTCTGTTCCGTTTTGAAGAAATTTGCGCAGTGTTGGTTTGGAAATTATGCCGATATTCGTTTGATTTGCAAAGCATCGTACTCTACCTTTCATGCTAGACTTACGGCCGCTCCCTCTCTCTACCTTTGTTTCTTTGAGGCGATCGATGGTTTGATGGCCTTGTACCCGTTCTTTTTGGTATTCTTTGACTTTTCTGAGGATATCTGATTTTCCTAGATGTAGACCGCTCGCTCGCTCATTTCTTTTAACACATGTATGTCCCGGACAGTATGACCATGTAAATTTTTTAATCTGAAAGTTGCGCATTGCCTCATGCCACTCTGGGCTTTCCATTCCACTTTCAATTTTCTGTGTGAGGTTCATTGAGTCCGACAGAATCATGGCATGTTGGTTTCCAGGCATATGGATAGATGATAGCCGCTGGAGAGCATGTCACAGCTTTAACTTCCATTGTTAGGCTGGAGGTTGTGACTTTGTAGGCAGCATTCCCTTCCCTAATTGTTTTTCCATTTTGTTTCGCAGTGAATCCCCAACCAGATTGGTCTTTGGTGACTGAGCCATCTGTGTATATGATGATGTGCTCTTCTTTACTGCTATGAGTAGCTTCACTTCTGCATCAGTTTTGCCCTCTGGCAATGTCTTCCTAGAGTGGGTGAAATGGCTGTGTTGAATAGATTGAGGTTTTCGGGCTTTTCCTCTCATTTGTTTGCTTCTTTCAGGTCTTGTAGTCGGCATACTAGCTGGATTGTGTCTTCTGCTTGCCCCATCCATGATCTTCCTCGTCCTAGACGGGTGCCCTTTAGTTCCTTGACTGCATCATGCAGTGGATTTTGAGGTTTTTTCTAATGCTCTGAAGTAAGTCTTAACCTGTTCTAACTTGTTTCTGGCCTGCACTGAAGGAAGGTCAAGCAGGTATGGCATGGTTTCCGTAGGCGTGTCTTTTATTGTTCCAAGGATCAGCCTCATAACTTCATTTTGAACTCTTTCTGATTTTAGGAGGCTGCTTTGAGATGGTGTTGTTGGCCCAAGTCCATAGTCGATCACACTGAGAACGAGTGATTGATACAGCAGGAAGAGGTGGCGTTGTTCAATACCTTTGGTTGCCATTGCTTTTAAGACTGAAAGAACCTTTTTGCACTGAGAACAGTATTTTCGTATGTTTTTTGAAGGTCAGCATCCTGTCGAACTGTATTCCTAGGTAGCGTAGGCATTCGGTTTTTTCGATCTGAATTCTGTCGAATGACACAGGTGGTGGTGATTTGCTCACAGTTTTGTTGTTGAGGGTGCACAGCAACGTTTGGGCTTTCGCTGGATTGATAGCAGATCCTGTGTCCTTGCACCATTGAGCGATATTGTTAAGTTGTTTCTGGGCGGCTGTGGTTCATTCTTGAGCATCTTTTGAAATTTTGAAGACCAGGCCATCATCCGCAAGAGTAAGCACCCGAGCTATTCCATTGTTGTTTAAGTCTGCAAGGCCTTTCGTGTAGACGTTGTAGAGGACAGGAGAGAGCAGAGACCCTTGTGGCAGTCCCACGACATCCAGTCTCCGGGGCGTAGAACGACGGTTCTTTCCTGAAGCGGTGCTGCTATCTTGGAAATCCTTCATATACATCATATGCGACAGCAGCCACATTTTCCCATATAGACGTACCTGCTCTGTAACCACCTTGATTTGAAGGGAGAATGTGCCTCTGTTCAAGATTCCTTGCAAGTTTCCTGGCTATTATGCGTTCCATGGGCTTTCCAGTAATGTTTTGCATGGTCAGGATTCGGTAGCCGCTTACCTGACGATGGTCCTTTCCTGGTTTTGGTATGGGCTTTAAGAAGCTGTGTGTCCAGTCCCCCGGCACATGTCCATTGTGGAAGCTGTTTCGATACAGATTGAAAAGTTTGCTTTTGTCTTCTTCCAGTTGCTCCTTGATGTCCGAGTAGCGAACTTTGTCTGGGCGAGGGGCTGATTCTTTCTTGCGTTCAGCTATTGTTTCGTTTAGATAATTTATTGTCAAGTCATCATCAGGTCCAGTCTGCATAAGCTTTTGGTTTAACTCAACATATTTCTTCATCTAAGTTTCTTTAATCACTCTGTTGTATGAACCGTTTGAGCAGGGCGGGTCCTTTTTCTACATTTGTCTTAAGCTGTTCCACCAGTATCTAACATATCTAGGGTTGTTGTGCGCGTTTTCCCTTCCATGCAACGATGAAATTGGCAGAACTCGAGTTGGCAGCGGACGGAAAGATGGGGTTTGTGTTCAGGGTGTGTGTGGAGTGGGGGGTCTGGGGTTGCTGGGGTGGGAGGGACAGGGGATGTCAATGACGCAACGTAAGGCCTAGCCATGGAGAAATCGAAGAAAACTGAGCCTGGGCTTTTGACAGCGACTCTGTGGGTGTGACTTTGACTGGGCACAGCACCTCTGCATCAGTGTATCGTCAAATTTCGTTAAGCCTCTTTTAGCCTTTAGTACAACTTCATCAGCTACGAACTACAAAACCAGACCTCACAATTATTGCTATGACCAGCAGGTAGTTCAGCTAAAGCCAAATCACTGTCAAAGAACAATAGTTGTCTACCAATGCTGCGGCTACCACTCTCAAAGAACAACAATAGTTGTCTGCCAATGCTGTGGGTACCACTCTCAAAGAACAACAGTGGAGTGATGGCCTAGAGGTAACGCGTCAGCTTAGGAAGCGAGAGAATCTGAGCGCGCTGGTTCGAATCACGGCTCAGCCGCCGATATTTTCTTCCCATCCACTAGCCCTTGAGTGGTGGTCTGGACGCTAGTCATTCGGATGAGACGATAAACCGAGGTCCCGTGCAGCATGCACTTGGCGCACGTAAAAGAACCCACGGGAACAAAAGGGTTGTTCCTGGCAAAATTCTGTAGAAAAATTCACTTCGATAGGGATAACAAATTAAAAAAAACTGCACGCAGGAAAAAATACGAAAAAATGGGTGGCGCTGTACTGTAGCGATGCGCTCTCCCTGTGTAGAACAGCCCGAATTTCACAAAGCGAAATCTGTTGTGATAAAAAGAAATACAAATACAAATAGCTATCTGCCAATGCAGCGACTACCACTCTCAAAGAACAACAATAGCTGTCTGCCCTGCGGCTACCACTATCAAAGAACAATACCTGTCTGCCAATGCTGCGGCTACCACTCTCAAAAAGCAATAATAGTTGTCTGCCCTGTGGAAACCACTCTCAAAGAACAATAGCAGTCTGTCCTGCGGCTACCACTCTCAAAGAACAATAGCTGTCTGCCAATGCTGTGGCTACCACTCTCAAAGAACAACAATAGCTGTCTGCCAATGCTGCGGCTACCACTCTCAAAGAACAACAATAGTTGTCTGCCCTGTGGCTACCACTCTCAAAGAACAACAATAGCTGTCTGCCAATGCTGCGGCTATCACTCTCAAAGAACAACAATAGTTGTCTGTCCTGCGGCTACCACTCTCAAAGAACAACAATAGTTATCTGTCCTGTGGCTACCACTCTCAAAGAACAACAACAGCTGTCTGCCAATGCTGCGGCTACCACTCTCAAAGAACAACAATAGTTGTCTGTCCTGCGGCTACCACTCTCAAAGAACAACAATAGTTATCTGTCCTGTGGCTACCACTCTCAAAGAACAACAACAGCTGTCTGCCAATGCTGCGGCTATCACTCTCAAAGAACAATAGCTGTCTGCCAATGCTGCGGCTACCACTCAAAGAACAATAGCTGTCTGCCAATGCTGCGGCTACCACTCTCAAAGAACAACAGCTGTCTGCCAATACTGCGACTACCACTCTCAAAGAACAACAATAGCTGTCTGCCCTGCGGCTACCACTCTCAAAGAACAACAATAGCTGTCTGCCAATGCTGCGGCTACCACTCTCAAAGAACAACAATAGCTGTCTGCCAATGCTGCGACTACCGCTCTCAAAGAACAATAGCTGTCTGCACTGCGGCTACCACTCTCAAAGAACAATAGCTGTCTGCCCTGCGGCTACCACTCTCAAAGAACAACAATAGCTGTCTGCAAATGCTGTGGCTATCACTCTCAAAGAACAATAGTCGTCTGTCCTGCGGCTACCACTCTCAAAGAACAACAATAGTTGTCTGTCAATGCTGCGGCTATCACTCTCAAAGAACAATAGTTGTCTGTCCTGCGGCTACCACTCTCAAAGAATAGTAGTCTGCCAATGCTGCGGCTACCACTCTCAAAGAACAATAGTTGTCTCCCAATACAGCGGCTACCACTACCAAAGAACAATAGCTGTCTGCCAATGCTGCGGCTACCACTCTCAAAGAACAACAATAGCTGTCTGCCAATGCTGCGGCTACCACTCTCAAAGAACAACAATAGCTGTCTGTCCTGCGGCTACCACTCTCAAAGAACAATAGCTGTCTGCCAATGCTGCGGCTACCACTCTCAAAGAATAGCTGTCTGCCAATGCTGCGGCTACCACTCTCAAAGAACAATAGCTGTCTGCCAATGCTGCGGCTACCACTCTCAAAGAACAATAGCTGTCTGCCCTGCGGCTACCACTCTCAAAGAACAACAATAGCTGTCTGCCAATGCTGCGGCTACCACTCTCAAAGAACAACAATGGCTGTCTGCCAATGCTGCGACTACCACTCTCAAAGAACAATAGCTGTCTGCCAATGCTGCGACTACCACTCTCAAAGAACAATAGCTGTCTGCCCTGCGGCTACCACTCTCAAAGAACAACAATAGCTGTCTGCCAATGCTGCAGCTACCACTCTCAAAGAACAACAATAGCTGTCTGCCAATGCTGCGACTACCACTCTCAAAGAACAATAGCTGTCTGCCCTGCGGCTACCACTCTCAAAGAACAATAGCTGTCTGCCAATGCTGCGACTACCACTCTCAAAGAACAACAATAGCTGTCTGCCAATGCTGCGACTACCACTCTCAAAGAACAACAATAGCTGTCTGCCAATGCTGCGGCTACCACTCTCAAAGAACAACAATAGCTGTCTGCCAATGCTGCGGCTACCACTCTCAAAGAACAACAATAGCTGTCTGCCAATGCTGCGGCTACCACTCTCAAAGAACAACAATAGTTGTCTGTCCTGCGGCTACCACTCTCAAAGAATAGCTGTCTGCCAATGCTGCGGCTACCACTCTCAAAGAACAACAATAGCTGTCTGCCAATGCTGCGGCTACCACTCTCAAAGAACAATAGCTGTCTGCCAATGCTGCGGCTACCACTCTCAAAGAACAACAATAGCTGTCTGCCAATGCTGCGGCTACCACTCTCAAAGAACAACAATAGCTGTCTGCCAATGCTGCGGCTACCACTCTCAAAGAACAATAGCTGTCTGCCAATGCTGCGGCTACCACTCTCAAAGAACAATAGCTGTCTGCCAATGCTGCGGCTACCACTCTCAAAGAACAACAGTAGCTGTCTGCCAATGCTGCGGCTACCACTCCAGTTCACGACTTTCGAAAGATTGTCAACGGTTTCTGCATGAGAAAATTCAAAGGTCTACTTAATCAAGTTTAAATATACGCTTATGCACGCGAGCACGCACACACGCAACAGACAAGATCCGAACATGAGAATTCGAGTGAAAACATTGACAGACTGCGTGTCTACAAGGGGTGTTTTTTTCAGTCTGTCACAACACTCAAACGAAAAATAATCAACCCCACCCCCCATCCCCCCCCCCCCCCCCAAAAAAAAAAAAAAAAAAAAAAAAAAAAAAAAAAAAAAATCATGCATACACCATTCTTCTACTTTCAATAAATGATTAGTAATATGCTTAATATGACGAGTTAATCAAAAATGAAACGAAATAGAGAAAAAATCATGACAGGAAATCTGCACACAAGGTCTACACTATAAACGTGCAACAGATCTCTACACTCAGTGACTGTCAAACGCTGTCTGCTGGATACCGCCAAATGGTGCATCGTCACACAACTCACTCACGTCAAACCCTCAGCGACTTGGGCTGCTGTCACAGTCTGACGCAGCCTGCTGAGGGCGGAACTGCTGCCGGTGTTGTTGGCTGCTGCCGCTGCAGTGCTGCTGGCCGCCCCTGCCTCCTGACCCGTGCCGGTGGAGGTGGTGGTGGACCCTCGCCGGGCCGTCGTTGTGGCGCCATCTGACGCTATCACAGTGCCCGTCACTTTTTTCCACGCGCCCTTCATACTAGGAAGTCACGGTGACTGCTGCGTGGAACGCTGCGATTGTGAAGTCACTCTCCAATCGGCGGTTGCTTGTGAAGTGCTTGAAGTTGTTTTTGGTTGTTTTTTTTTCACGGCTTATGTTTTGGACGATGCATGTCACCATGTGACCATTTCTCCAGCAGACGTACGTGCCAACGTGGTCCGTGTTGTTTTTGTTGTTGTTTTCAGTACTAAAAATGCGAAATCGAACTGATTCTTTTTATCACTATGCCAGCAATTGAAGCAGCATCCTGGTTATAAAGGCGGATGACAGATTTACACCACATCTGCTGCAGCGACAGATTTACACCACATCTGCTGCAGCCACTTCCTGCACAGTCCATCGAGAGTCAACGCGCTGGGGACTCCACAAAGTACCATGCCGGTCTGTTGACGTCAACCAGACTAGGAACACTTTAAGTTATCCACAGGCGGCACAAGGATTGGACGAGACATGAGTGGAAAGGCCTTCACGACTCACGTGTATTATACTCATTGAATGATTATTCCAACACAGGACTTATGGTATGGGGGGAAAGAACACTATAAAGCATATCATTTTACTAGCAGACATCCTTAATCACACTCTGTTGTGGCTTTTAACATCTAACACCTCAAAGCGGTTTGTTTTTTTTTTACCATAACCAATCATTATACCACTGTCCCAAATTTAATGAAAATCGGACCAACCTAATCTTTATCAAAACTTACTGGAACTTACATTTGTCCCCCACTCCCACCCCATTGTGCCATGTGTCCTTGAACTATGCACGAATTTTGTTCTTACTGTGACCAATCAGTGCACAAAGCTGGACACACAACATTTCCAAAACCTTAATTATATCTTTTGCACGCACAAGCTTTCCATGCTTTCATCGTATACTGTGTTGTGAACATCACTTTTGAATTCAATTGGGGATCACGCTAACACCATCTCTGGTCATTACAGCTCGTTTGATGAAAATTGAATGTAAGACATGAGTTCTGTTGAGCTTTTGCTATTTTGCCACTTGACCTCACATCCTGCTAACATTATCGGCTGCAGATGAGTGGAAATGTCTTATTCATATAAACCACCCTGCAAAATTCGGTCCCTACGCCTCTTGCAGTTTCCAAGTAAATGCTAACGCCAAAGGTTACCAGGACACACACACACACACACACACACTGCTGTCTATATACTTCTATTTTTCTAACCTTAAACTTTCTGTCCTGACTGTCTCTTTTCCATCTTTCGACTATTACCTTTATCCGTCTGTCTGTTCTCTCTCTCTCTCTCTCTCTCTCTATATATATATATATATATGTGTGTGTGTGTGTGTGTGTGTGTGTGTGTGTATGTATATATATGTATCTTTCGTTTTCTTCAGTCAGGCATCGTGGGAGTGACAGCAGTCATGTATCGTGGGAGTGACAGCAGTCAGGCATCGTGGGAGTGACAGCAGTCAGGCATCGTGGGGGTGACAGCAGTCATGTATCGTGGGGGTGACAGCAGTCATGTATCGTGGGGGAGACAGCAGTCATGTATCGTGGGGGAGACAGCAGTCATGTATCGTGGGGGAGACAGCAGTCAGGCATCGTGGGAGTGACAGCAGTCATGTATCGTGGGGGTGACAGCAGTCATGTATCGTGGGGGTGACAGCAGTCAGGCATCGTGGGGGAGACAGCAGTCATGTATCGTGGGGGAGACAGCAGTCATGTATCATGGGGGAGACAGCAGTCAGGCATCGTGGGGGAGACAGCAGTCATGTATCGTGGGGGAGACAGTCAGGCATCGTGGGGGTAACAGCAGTCAGGTACCGGGGGGGGGGGGGGACAGCAGTCAGGTACCGGGGGGGGGGGAGACAGCAGTCAGGCATCGTGGGGGTAACAGCAGTCAGGTACCGGGGGGGGGGGGACAGCAGTCAGGCATCGTGGGAGTGACAGCAGTCAGGCATCGTGGGGGGGGGGGGGGGGACAGCAGTCAGGCATCGTGGGAGTGACAGCAGTCAGGCATCGTGGGGGGGGGGGGGGGGACAGCAGTCAGGCATCGTGGGGGGGGGGGGGACAGCAGTCAGGCATCGTGGGAGTGACAGCAGTCAGGCATCGTGGGGGGGGGGGGACAGCAGTCAGGCATCGTGGGGGGGGGGGGGGGGGGACAGCAGTCAGGCATCGTGGGGGGGGGGGGGGGGACAGCAGTCAGGCATCGTGGGGGGGGACAACAGTCAGGTATCGTGGGGGGGTGACAGCAGTCAGGTATCGTGGGGGGGGACAGCAGTCAGGTATCGTGGGGGTGACAGCAGTCATGTATCGTGGGGTGGGGGGTGGGGGGACAGCAGTCAGGTATCGTGGGAGTGACAGCAGTCATGTATCGTGGGGTGGGGGGTGGGGGGACAGCAGTCAGGTATCGTGGGAGTGACAGCAGTCATGTATCGTGGGGTGGGGGGTGGGGGGACAGCAGTCAGGTATCGTGGGAGTGACAGCAGTCATGTATCGTGGGGGGGGGGGGGGTGCGGGGTGGACAGCAGTCAGGTATCGTGGGGGGGACAGCAGTCATGTATCGTGGTGGGGGGGGGGGCAACAGTCAGGTATCGTGGGAGTGACAGCAGTCAGGTATCGTGGTGGGGGGGGGGGGGGGCAACAGTCAGGTATCGTGGGGGGGACAGCAGTCAGGTATCGTGGGGGGGGGGGACAGCAGTCAGGTATCGTGGGGGGGGGGACAGCAGTCAGGTATCGTGGGGGGGACAGCAGTCAGGTATCGTGGGGGGGACAGCAGTCAGGTATCGTGGGGGGGACAGCAGTCAGGTATCGTGGGGGGGGGGGACAGCAGTCAGGTATCGTGGGGGGGGGGACAGCAGTCATGTATCGTGGGGGGTGACAGCAGTCAGGTATCGGGGGGGAGTGGGGGGGCGGCAGCAGTCAGGCATCGTGGGGGTGACAGCAGTCAGGTATCGTGGGGGTGACAGCAGTGAGACATCGTGGGGGTGACAGCAGTCAGGTATCGTGGGGGTGACAGCAGTCAGGTATCGTGGGGGTGACAGCAGTGAGACATCGTGGGGGTGACAGCAGTCAGACATCGTGGGGGTGACAGCAGTCAGGTATCGTGGGGGTGACAGCAGTGAGACATCGTGGGGGTGACAGCAGTCAGGCATCGTGGGGGTGACAGCAGTCAGGCATCGTGGGGGTGACAGCAGTGAGACATCGTGGGGGTGACAGCAGTCAGGTATCGTGGGGGTGACAGCAGTCAGGTATCGTGGGGGGGACAGCAGTCAGGTATCGTGGGGGTGACAGCAGTCAGGTATCGTGGGGGTGACAGCAGTGAGACATCGTGGGGGTGACAGCAGTCAGACATCGTGGGGGTGACAGCAGTGAGACATCGTGGGGGTGACAGCAGTCAGGCATCGTGGGGGTGACAGCAGTCAGGTATCGTGGGGGTGACAGCAGTCAGGTATCGTGGGGGTGACAGCAGTGAGACATCGTGGGGGTGACAGCAGTGAGACATCGTGGGGGTGACAGCAGTCAGGTATTGCGGGGGTGACACCAGTCAGGCGTCGTGGAAGAAGAAACAGCAAACAGTAGCAATGACAAACATACAAAAAACAAGAACAAATAAATGAATGAATGAATGATAATCAAACTGAAAAAATAAACAAAAGAATAAAAACTTTAAAAAAAAAAAAAAAGTCCACAGAAAAACACCCAGCCCTGAAATCGAACTTTCACAGTAGACAGACCGAAATCAGTAAAAATGGAAACGTTATCAGTCTTTTTTTTTCCGATATTCTAATCTATCACTGAACGAACTATCTGAATTCCCAATGGTTGAGTGATTACCAGTGTGACAGTAACTGATTTTGGACAATGCTTAATGCCGTCAAATGTTGACAAGTAAACTATCGCAAAAGTCACTATTAGAAATGTGGCAGCGTATGTATTATCTGTTTAACTTACTCTTCTTTCTTTTTTTTCTTCTTTTTTTATATCTCTTTCCTGTGAAACACTTTCCCGCTGTCGTGATGCTACTATCTCTGCCAGTTTTGGCAGGCACCGATACCAGCCCTAGTGGCACTAGAATACTACAGACCTCTGTTCACAACGTCCACTTTCACACTGTCGGTTCCTTAAGCCGGATGTTTGAACAGTCACGTAATCAAAACACCAACACTGAACATTTGACAATAAAGGGACCACAAGTTTTACCCCTCCACTGCTGTCATTCCGGTATTTCACAGTCACTGAACACACAGGCAGTGAAGGCCATGTTGCTACCGAGCGGCCCTGAGTGAGCTTTCTGACCTCGATAATCCTGACACACTTCAAAGCCGATCACGTCGGATTAACGGCAATGAGTAGTCCCAGCCATCAACTGACCGATTAGGAAATCATGCGGCTTACTGCTCTGTCAAACTGCCTAAAACACCCTCCTTTCATTTGTATATCTTCACTTTTATCGTACTGCCGTATTGGCCTAAAGGCCCCTGTAGTTCAACATTCTGAGTTCACAGTTCCCTCTCTCCCTCAAGTGCATAAGTGCATTTCCATGTGTTGGAATGGGCGTGTGTGTGTGTGTGTGTGTGTGTGTGTGTGTGTGTGTGTGTGTGTGTGTGTGTGTGTGTGTGTGCGCGCGCTGACAAACAAAAAAGACAAGAATATTTGGATTTTTGTTTAAGTCATGAAGAAAATCACATATTTGTATTGCAGATTTATAAAACAAATGTTCAACTAAATTTAGACTTTGAGTTCATTAATACGTAAGCATTCATTAGGGCATTCTAGAAGTTCTGCATCGCAGTTATTGAGCTTTGTCCATTATGTGAATCAAATAAATCGACCAAATCAACCATATTACATTTTGTGCTTGCGTGTCCTGCGTATCCCAAACAATAATTCCAAGAAAATGTTAGTTATCCATATACATTTTAGTTGAGCCTTTTGTTTTCATCAGCCAACAGACAGATAATCTGGAATTCCCCAATGTCTAAGGGTGAAGAGATCCAGAACTTCTCACTCATAAAAATGAATATCGACAAGGGGAGATATGACATATTTGTGCTACACGACAAGATCTATGACGCATGTAGGCTAACATGTTACATGTATTGCCTACATATTGCATTTTTGGAATAATCGTTTTGTCCTTGCGTTCAAACGGAGCCTTCAAATCAAGCTTGAAATGTCTTGGATAATGATTTTCACTGTCATGCATGTACATTTCGTTAAGGAAGTTATCTCTACTGTGGGTATCCATCTTAAGTGTTTTCTGGAACTTTTCTTGTTGCACCTGTCTATTTTTGTTTGTAAACTGCGAGCATATAGGTATATCCGTGTGACAGGATGATTTGTTTACAATGTTTTGTGTGTGCGCGCGCTTGTGTGTGTGTGTGTGTGTGTGTGTGTGTGTGTGTGTGTGTATGCGGGCACAACAGCAATAGTTGTGGCAACAAGCAGCAGCAGCAATAATAGCTGCAGCAGTAGAGTTAGGAGCAGAAGCAGCAGCAGCTGTAGTAGTCTTGGTAACAGTAGCACTAGCAGATACACCAGAAGCAGTAGAAGTAGTACCAGCAGCAGTCCTAGGAGCAGCAGCAACAGTGACGACAGCATAATAGTAGTAGCAGTAGTAGTAGTAGCAGCAGTAGAAGTAGCAGTAGTAAATTTACTAAATAGAAAACACAGCGAAATGTTCAACATAATAAACTGACAGGATGTAGGATACCAGTGAAATTAGAACCACCAAGACTGTTTTATCTGTAGATTATATAACAACTCACGCAAAACTTGATTTGTTTGTGGCTGACGTCGTCGATTTGCGCATTTTGCCGCTGGAAACGGACACATTTGAGGTCCGTTCATACCTGGAGGGGCTTTTCCTTCCAGAGGCACGCATCGGTTCTTTTTTTATTCTTTATCTTATCCTAGTTTTTGTCCGAGGGACTAGAACAAATTTGACAGTGAGAACACAGGGCAATATTTTCCCTCTTGGAAACAAAATGGTATCCTTCACTGCTCAAACTTCAGCTTCAAATAAAAAAAATAGAATATCGGAGTAAAAATATAGGACTGTTTGGGGTTTGTTTTCCCCAGATTTTTGCCTCAACACACCACTCAAGCTGAACCGGCCCATATGAACAGAACACAGTTTGGTCAAGATGCGTCACACAGACATTGCGTCATAAGTATAGTCATGACGTATAAATATAAATTGCCAAAAAGACAATACAATATGCTCGCATGTACATAGACAAAAAAGAGTTCACACACATTTATTCAATCACACAGAACTTTGAAACGGCCGACCAGCGGAAACCAGCATCCAGCGGTTTAAAGAATGTTATCAGTGTGCACTTAGGATATTTGATAAATAAACGAAAAATACTGAAGCACTCTGCACAACACAAGAAAAGATGACTTGAATGGCGAAAACTGAAGACAGATGAAAACAGATGACGATGAAACTAGTGCACAAACGATGACAGTGATGAGAGGAGGGCAGCAGGAAGACAGCAGTCAGCAGCAGAAGGAGCAACAACGCTGCCTGGCCAACACAGGCTGAAGGGGAGATGGTGCACGAAGTGGGATGCTGAAAACTGCATAAATTTCATCACCCTTCTGGTAGGGTTACCCCTGCCCCCCCTCATAGATTTCATCACCCTTCTGGTAGGGTTACCCCTGCCCCCCCCCCCCCCCCCCCTCATAGATTTCATCACCCTTCTGGTAGGGTTACCCCTGCCCCCCCTCATAGATTTCATCACCCTTCTGGTAGGGTTACCCCTGCCCCCTCAATGAACACACAAGACAAACTGATAAAAGCTTTAACCACACTGAAACAGCAGTTAAAATATCGCTATAAAATTCCATTGACACTGCCCCGCACTTCACTAGTGAACACATTTTCTGAAAGATATTGTACATAAGACGTTGAAAGAACAAGGGACAAAAAAACTGATAGTTTACAAAACAATGATAATTTGACCTTGTGAACATAACGAAAATAGAAACATTTTTACAATAATAGTAAAGGGGTTCACAAGGAAAACGTTAACTCAACTCTTCAGTTCCAGGAATTCTATAAATATATCAAACGAATAACAGAATTTCCATACTTTAACTCACTCAGTACAGCCAGTCCTCTCTTCTCCTCTACACAGACCCCTCGGATGTCCAGTGGGTGTCTGAATGACCCAGCCTTTAGCTTCCGTCGTCAGAATTGTGGTATTCTTTGTCAACGTTCACCTCTTCAGTATAACAGCCTTCCACTTGCAATATTTTGATGATGGTAATTGGGGTGAAACGCTGTTAACGTCGTCTCTTTCGCCCTTCGTATGGAGAGAGTTAAAAAGTTATGTTTAAAACACTTCTCTCAAAATAGACAAATTACTCCTCCAGTATTAGCTCCGCATCCCAAAGAACAATGTCATCGTCACATCTCTCATCCCCAAAGCAGAACAGGACAACGGACAAACACTCTGACAGTAAACTGACAAGGACAAACTATTTGAATAGTGAAACTCACCTGCCAACCGGGTACTGCTACCCTGACACTGGAAACTAACACGGACGACACATGTCCAGCAGGGCACACCTACCCTCTGAGCTGGAGCACACCCAACACAGAAAACATGGCCACCTGGAGGAAAGCTAATCCCCACGTGAGGGTGACAACTGGGCAAAAAGCCCCAAACCCAACAGACACGACCTTCCTCCAAGAAGGCCGCGGGCGAAAAGCCTAGAGAAGTGTCACTGACAGAACAAAAAGGCTTGAACCTCTGAGTGACAGGAACACAACACATGACTCCACGATTGCACGTGAAAAACGTAGAACCGGGAGTCACACATATAAAAAGACAAGCAAGCTGGGGAGAGTGAGTGGGGAAGGGCATGCACAAAACAGAATTTCACACGTGATTGTCATGAGTTGTGATAATATATATATATATATATATATATATATATATGGTTGCACGAGGCGCATGGGGCGCTCGAGTGAACATTTTTCTCATGCAGGTGTTCAGGTGAGAGCTCAGGAAGATGCATGCTCTCTGGCACAACTTGTTTGTCACCTAACCTGAGCGGCCGTTTGGGTTACAGCGGCAGAGAACTTTGGCTCTGAGACCCTAGTGCACAGGTGAGAGTGGAAAAAAACCCTGAATATTTCTGGTTATTTTATTTCAACTTTTGAATATTTCTGGTGTTTATTTTATTTCTTTGTTACAGCGTCGATGGAGTAATTTGGATATGTGTATTTGTATGTGCATTTGATGGTTGTTTTGCTTTTTGGTCTTAAAAAAACAACTCGATGTTATTATATTATCATACTGTTTCCAAACTTGGCAGTAGGATTCCTTTTTGTCAAAGTATTTATGTCATTGCTACTGTGACAGGGAGAATATTGTTTTGCATACACTTGATTTTACCTAATCTTTGTATCATTATCAGAATGATTTCCACTGAGACTTTCTTCTTAATGCTTAACGTGGCGAAAGCCTTGAGATGGCTTTAGTGGTCGGCGAGGCTCTAGGCACCATAATTTGATTTGATTCTTCGCAACGCTGGATTAATGGAGTATAAATTTGTAATATGTAATTACTGGCGCTTGCCTGAAAAACATGATTCGATTCGAAAGATGGAAAGGCTAAAAAATGTTACTATTACGAAGACGATAGTTAAGGAATTATGACTTTATAATTAGTAATTTAATAGTGAGGATGATGCGTGACTGAACCTAGGGAAGTTAGTGAAATTGTACAGGGCACACACACACCCACTCACACACGTGACTGACGGGACTAACGGACAAGACAAGACAATATGGAGACAAACATAAACACGTACATCACCAAAGATGAACAAAGTATTATTTTGATTCAAAGAGCGTGTGGGTTGGCGATGCCCAGCCGCAACAGCAGCAGCAGTAACCACTGATGGCGCCATCGTAGAGGGCAGCCAAGCTGTAGAGAAGGCGCTGAGGAGCTGCCTGTGTCCAAGCTGTAGAGAAGGCGCTGAGGAGCAGCCGGTGTCCAAGCTGTGTGAAGGCGCTGAGGAGCAGCCTGTATCCTGGACCAAGCTAGTACTAGAGTGAAACGGACTCGTGAAGGACATGAGATTTCCCGTTATGTGTTGTGCAGTGTTTGTGTTGTTGCTCTTCAACCATAGTTGGTATAAGTGAGTGAATGTGTGAATTTTTCAAATATAGTTTTTTTGTATATAAATTTTTGCAAAGATATCCGTCTCCTGTGAGATTATCATGCACGTGAACATGGCTGACTGAGAGGAGTGAGATGTGAAATTTTCTGTCTGTATCTACCACACGGGTATGAATGGATGTCTTTACAGTGCGATTACCGTAACGGTTTAGCGTCATCCGCTTGGTTTTGGCAGCGCGAGAGCGGACGTCGATCGTAACAGACTTTTCGATCAATCGCGCTTTTTTTCTTTTCTTTTCTTTTTTAAAATTCAATGAATATATTATATTTATTAGCTATTGTTGTCTATTAGTCTAATCTTGATAACCAATCAGAAGTCAATGTCAGTGCTGTACTTTTGTATTCAGGTCAGGTCAGGGGCATCGCCCTTGCTACTGGTACCATGTAACCCAGTACTACCTGCCGCATGTGAAGTCTCCCAACGACGGACCAGGCGGAGGAGGAAACCTTTCCCAACGGCTGTGAAAGCGGAAGAGGATGACCAAAGGGCAGGGGGAGCTCTTATCCTTGGCTGGAAGTCCTAGGAGACGGAACTCCGAAGAAAAAACCTGCACCTGCCAAGGCCGTCCTACACGTGGCAGTATCTGC
This sequence comes from Babylonia areolata, assembly GCF_041734735.1. Taxonomy (NCBI): domain Eukaryota; kingdom Metazoa; phylum Mollusca; class Gastropoda; order Neogastropoda; family Buccinidae; genus Babylonia; species Babylonia areolata. The sequence continues at coordinate 220,627 of NC_134881.1, read as the reverse complement.
ACCTGTGGGACTGTGAGCGTCGGTAGGCGAGAGTGGGGAAGGAATTGCACAACTCCTCTTCACTAAAAAGTCACCTGTGCTGGTCAGGCAACCAGGCTAATGCCGGAACGACGAGCTAGCCCTTCAACACCCAGCTTTCCCAAGCCTTGCGGTGATGAAGCGGTAACGGGGACAGGCAGAGGATGCTGCTGGCAGTTCCTAGACACGACTCTGCACACAGGCGGCTGTGGGGTGATAGTCGTCCGTCGTAGACTGGGGCAGATGCGGCGCCCGTATCCACCCAGTGTCAGAGCAGCCTTTTTTAGGGACAGCACTGCTCTCCCCACATGGGGAAGGAGAGATAAAAGGATCCCCAAACAAAGCCTGCCTCCTCTAGTACCTAGTAGGAAACCACACCTACTTGGACATCCAACACTAACGGTCGAAAACAGAAGAAAAGAACCAGGAGTCATGCCCTGACTCTGGGTGCCTGGAATGTTCGCATCCTTTTAGACAGACGACAGACCAGAAAGGCACATAGCGCTCATTGCTAGAATGCTTGATTGCTACCAGGTGGACATAGCAGCCCTGAGCGAAACCAGGTTTGCCAGTGAAACCCAGCTGGAGGAAGTTGGAGGGGCTACACCTTCTACTGCTCTGGGAAGCCAGATGGCACCCCAAGAACCTCAGGCGTGGGCTTTGCCATACAAACAAAACTTGCATGACAGCCTTCCACGTGGGATAAACGATAGGCTGATGACCCTGAGTCTGAAGGTGTCCGAGGATCGCTTCTCCAGTCATTAGCTGCTATGCCTCGACGATGACCAACCCTGATAAAGCTTTCTACGAGGAGCTCATCCGCACCATTTCAGCGATTGACACAGGCTGATCATCCTTGGGGATCTCAATGCCTGCGTCAGCGTGGACTTCTCTTCGTGGCCAAAAGTCCTAGGACAGCACGGCACTGGCAAGTGCAACTCCAACGGACTGCTTTTGCTCTCGCTTTGCGCGCAGCATGGACTGACCATCACCAATACCCTCTTCCAACAAACGGACAAGTACAAGAACACATGAATGCACCCCCGCTCCAAGCAATGGCATATGCTGGACTGTGATTATCCGGCAGAGGGACAGAGGTGGTGTTTCTATTACACGCTGCATGAGAGGAGCAGTCTGTTGGTCGGACCATCGCCTGGTACGCAGCAAGATGAACATCAGACTTGCACGCAAATTCCAACCAGCCAGGCAGAAACCCGCCAGGAAGCTGAACATCCACCGCTGCAGCAGCAAATCCAAGCAGCTCTCCAAGAAATGCCTTCATTGACTGATGTAGAAGAGGTGTGGAGCACCTTTAGAGATGCTGTGTACACAGCAGCAGCTGACACTCAGCTTTGTACAGAGGAACCACAAAGACTGGTTTGACGAGAACGACTCTGGAATCTCCAAGCTTCTGAACACACTGCATATACGGCATCAGGACCACATTTCCGATAAAGACTGCCAGAGGAAGGACCAGTTCTTGCAAACCAGGCAACTCGTACAGAAGAGGCTGCGTGAGATGAACACCTGGTGGGAGAGAGTCTGAAGAGCTTCAGTCCGCAGCTGATGCTCACGACATGCAGACCTTCCATGATGGTCTCCGAGCTGTGTATGGGCCGCGAGTCATAGGATAACCCCTGTCCGAGCCTTGGACCAGACCACCCTCCTGACAGACAAGAAAGACATCCTTGCCCGCTGGGCAGAGCACTTCAACACCCTCAACAGGGACTCGTCCGTATCTGACGAGGTAATTGCAGCCCTCCCACAGCTACCAGTCAATGACTCGCTAGCTGACCCTCCCACCAAGGCCGAGACCCGGAAGGTCCTGAAGCTGACAACGTCAGAAAAAGCACCAGGAGCGGATGGAATCCAGGCCGACATCTACAAGTATGGAGGCGTGGTGCTGACAGACAAGCTGACCGCCCTCTTCTAGTCTATCTGGGAGAGAGTGGAGGTCCCCCAGGATTTCAAGGATGCTTCAATTGTCCACATTTACAAACGGAAAGGAGACAAAACATCCTGATATAACCACCGTGGAATCTCTCTCCTCTGCATCGCTGGCAAGATCTTCGCCCGCATCATACTGAATAGACTGATTGACCATGTCTCCAACACAGTCATCCCTGAAGCACAGTGCGGCTTCTGCTCAGGCAGGGGAACATGTGACATGGTGTTTGCCATACACCAGATGCAAGAGAAGTGCTGTGAGCCCAGGGAGCCTAATTCAGCTGATTGTGTCATTCCACAATGGCATGCAGGCCAGAGTACAGGCAGATACTGACATGTCGGATCCGTTACCTGTGGTAAATGTAGTGAAGCAGGGCTGCGGCCTGGCACCCACACTGTTCTCCATTTTCTTCTCTGCCATGCTGATTGACGCCTTCCAAGACTGTGACCAGGGCATCTACATTCAGTTTCACACAGATGGCAAACTTTTCAACTTGCGGCGACTCCACGCCAGGTCCAGGGTGTTTGAGGCTCTGTTGAGAGTTCCTCTTCGCTGATGACTGCGTGCTTGCTGCACACACCCATGAGGACATACAGTTCATTATGGACAGGTTCTCAACCTCCTGCAGGCGCTTTGGACTCGCCATCAGCCTCAGCAGGACCGAGTCCATGTATCAACCAGCTAGCTCACAGAACGCCAGTGCCTTCCCCCCACCTGCAATCAAGATCGATCATACAGAGATCAAGTCAGTTGACAAGTTTTGCTACCTGGGCAGCACCCCATGTAGCAAGGGAGCCCTTGATGCAGAAGTGACGCTGCACATCGCCAAGGCCAGCTCCGCCTTTGGCAGACTCAACAACAGGCTGTGGAACAACAAAGGCATCATGCTCAGCACCATAATCAAAACCTACAGAGCTGTTGTGCTGACCACCTTGTTGTACTGCTGTGAAACATGGACGTCATATTGCCGTCACATTCAACAACTTGAGCAGTTTCACCAGAGATGTCTACGAAAGATCCTCGGCATAAAGTGGCAAGACAGGGCCTCCAACCTCCAGGTCCTAGAGAGGAGCGGCCTGCCCAGCATTGAAAGCCTGCTGATCAGTGCCAGCTACGCTGGACAGAACACGGTGTCCGCATTACAGACAGCAGAATCCTGAAGATGCTACTGTATGGCCAGCTGAAGGCCACCGCGAACTTGGAAGACCCTGCAAGCACTTAAAAGACACATTGAAGACAAACCTGAAAGCCTGTGACATAAATATCGCTTCCTGGGAAACTGATGCCCTTGACCGCTCTCGCTGGAGGATGCTGTGCTCTAGTGGCATAAAGACGTTTGAAAACAAGAGAACGCTGGCGTGAGCGAAGGAAGCAGGGCTCAACTTCTGCAGACGTTTTCCCTTGCAACACCTGTGGGAAGTGCTGCACATCCAGAATCGGCCTCTTCTCCCATATGAGGACACACACTGACAGATAAGCCTGCCTGCCTACTGACCGTCGGTCCGACGGGAGACTCCATCACATTTCTGACTGCCCTCTTCATGACGAAGAATGAAGGTGGAACAGAGACTCTTCACTAAGTTTCTGCTCCCCGTCAACTTCAACCTTTTTTGTGACGAAGCAAAATTTTCTTACTGACAAGAACACTGCCCTCTCCAACGATGAAAAGACATCAAACCATGTTAAACTCAGAACACACAACCCATATCTCCAACGTGATATCAGTCTACATTAGGGATTGGAACCCGTGGATACTCACATGAGGGGCGCATTGCCACCAGGCCACTGCTCCATCTGTGACACTGGCACGGCGAATGGTGTTCCCTTGGCTTCAGTTCTCTGCTGTCACTTCATTATTTGGGTTGCTTCTGTCACTTCATTGTGTGGGTTGTTTCAGTTCTCTGCTGTCCCTTCATTCTGTTCCCAACTCAGCAGCAGCTTTTTTCTGTTTGCCTTCGTGGGCTGCACGTCCAACTTTCACTCTTTGTTAGGCTGCACGTCCAACGTTCACTCTTTGTTAGGCTGCACGTCCAACTTTCACTCTTTGTTAGGCTGCAAGTCCAACGTTCACTCTTTGAGAGGCTGCAAGTCCAACGTTCACTCTTTTGAGAGGCTGCAAGTCCAACGTTCACTCTTTGTTAGGCTGCAGGTCCAACGTTCACTCTGTTGGGCTGCAAGTCCAACGTTCACTCTTTGTTAGGCTGCAGGTCCAACGTTCACTCTTTGTTAGGCTGCAGGTCCAACGTTCACTCTTTGTTAGGCTGCAGGTCCAACGTTCACTCTTTGCACGAGTGGGATTTTAGGTATATAACTGTTTTAACCCCGCCGTTACAAGTTATACACCATTTTGGGGGAGTAGGTTTGTTGAATATATTAGCATTTCCACGACCAACTGAACGTTGCCATGGGTTACATGATCTTTAATGATTATAAGTGTTTGATCTTGCGCATTTGAAAACGTATGAAATGGATTAAGATGCATATAAAGAAACGTTATTCTAAAATCAGAAAACCTCCACATTTTCAGTTTCTCATAGAGGCTTCATTGCGTTTGAACGGATCCATATGCACTTCACCACATCTGCTATGGAGATGCCTGACCAATGCGCTTTTTCAGGCCTTACACAACAGACTGTTTTGAACCACAAAGGGTGTGATGCCTGCACTGACAAAGGAAAGACAAGAGGCAAGGCCTTCAAGACTCACTTGTGATAAATTAAGTCCCCTAGCATTAGAGTAATTTCCCATTTTTACTATCTGCACCAAAACGTTTGCAAATAAAAATTCCATGCTTAGCAAAAGAAGTTCCTGTTTAAACAAAAAATGACGACTCTTGTTGTGTCAGAATAAGAGGTGAAAGTGCCAAGTTTAGAGAATATAAAAAATATAAATATAACAGTAAATGCAGTTTGCATATAATTAGGCTTTTTTAATTTTTTGTGCCCATCCCATAGGTGCAGTTTTGTTTTAAACAAGATGACTAGAAAGAACTGAATTTTTCCTATTTTTATGCCAAATTTGGTGTCAACTGACAAAGTATTTGCAGAGAAAATGTTAGTTTACCACGGACACACAGACACGGACACACACACACACACACACTGACAACCGAACACCGGGTTAAAACAGGCTCACTTTGTTTTCACAAGTGAGTCAAAAAAGCACAAAATAGTACATTTTAAAGAACTCCAGTAATGTTGGTGTGATATTTTTCTTTCATTTTCGCAGGAAATTTGTCTTGATAATCCTTTGCAATAGGTTTTCTTGAAAATCTTTTCATGTTTGTTGAAAATCTTTTTCATGTTTATTCATTTGACTCCAAGTTTGGGACTTGGGAATGACGAGCGACGGACTGTTTATTATTCCCCTGTATTGTTTCACTCCACTCTTCATAGAACAGATATTCTATTACCTGATGGAATGTGGTTGTGTGTTGTGTTGATATCAACTTTATCATTGTTGATGATCGATTATGGTTGATGTATTTTTCTGCATCTTCTGTCATAATCATAATTATTAGAACACACATTGCCATGTTTCATAGTTAACTTATCTGGAGAACAAATGTACACGAAAACATTGCGGGGTTGTTTTCCACATTTTCACTGTAGTTTCTTTTGATAAAATAGTCAATATCAGTATCTACTTCGTCTATTGACTGGGACACGAAAAGTGGCGTGTTTTTATTTTTTTAATTTTTTTTAAAGACCTCATTGGTGGAAAGATCTAGCCACTGGAATGATTCAGTGTGAGGATTTGGAAGCCCGTGAATGAGTATGTAGTGTTTGTTGTTTGATAATGGGCAGTACTGATGACTAGTTACCTTTGCCTTTTGTGTACATGTGCAACTCCTCCTCACTATAAACAGTCATCGCGCAAGTCATCAGTCATCCTTCATCCCATACCATCATTTTCCCCAAGCTCTGTGGCGACAGGCGAACGACGAAGCGACAGTTGTGGGTACACTGGCAGTCGTAGCCGCGGATCTGCACACAGGCGGCTCAGGCCATAGGGTCGTTTTTCACCGACTGGAGCAGCGGTGGAGATCGGCAGCACCCTGAGCGACTGAGCAGCCCTCTTCAGGACAGCACTGCTCACCTCCATGGCACGAGGAAGGGGCTAGAAAAGGTGCCCTAAACATTGCCTGCTCCACACCACCCTAGTCAGCATACCGCGGCTGACGGGGACCCTACTCAAGCGGTCGACACACAAAGGAAAGAAAGAAGAAAACAAGGAGCTCCCCATTGACCATTGCCACATGGAACGTGCGTACGCTTCTGGACAGAGGCGACTCAGACGACAGAGACGCACAGCACTCATTGCGAGTGAACTAGCCAGGTACAACATCGACATCGCTGCCTTAAGTGAAACCAGACTGGCAGAAGAAGGCGTACTCTGTGAGCGAGGCGCAGGCTACACCTTCTTTTGGAGTGGTCGTGGACCTGAAGAGAGACGTGAGGCTGGAGTTGGCTTTGCAGTGAAGACAACCCTCGTTGGCAAGCTGGATGGCCCCCCGAAAGGAGTGAACGATCGCCTGATGACAATGAAACTCCCTTTATGCAACGGGAAGAAGTTTACCACCATTGTCAGCGCCTACGCGCCCACCATGACAAACCCGGATGAGATCAAGGACAAGTACTACGAGGACCTGAACGCTGTCATCACCACTGTTCCCAACGCAGACAAGCTCATCATTCTTGGTGACTTTAACGCGAGAGTTGGCTGTGACAGCACCTCCTGGGAAGGCGTGATTGGGAAGCATGGGGTTGGTAACTGTAACAGCAATGGTCAACTACTACTCCGGTCACGTGTCGAGCACGACCTTCTTATCACAAACACCGTCTTCTGCCTCCCTACCCGTCACAGGACGTCATGGATGCATCCTCGCTTTGGGCATTGGCATCTCATCGACTTTGTCATCGTCAGGAAGAGGGACAGGCAGGACGTACGAGTCACGAGGGCCATGTGCGGCGCCGAGTGCTGGACAGACCACCGCCTTATCGCCTCCAAATTCAACCTCCGCATCCAGCCCAAGAGACGGCCTCAGGGCATGAAAGCACCCAAACGCCAGAATGTCAACAAGCTGGAGCTAGGCAACATCAAGCAGAGCTTTGCTGACACCCTTGAGGAACGCCTTGAGTCCACCGTGCTGGACAACCAGAATGTGGAGGCAGCATGGGGCGCACTGCATGAGACGGTATACAACACTGCCATGGAGTGCCTTGGGCCTTCTGCCAGGAAGCACAGACTGGTTTGATGAGAACTGCACTGAGATCAAGCAGTTGCTGGAAGACAAACGCCAAGTCTACAGACCCCACATTGAAGATCCCGAGCCACAGTCAAAGAAAGACATACTGAAGAGCACACGCAGCACCATCCAGCTGAAACTGCGGCAGATGCAGGATTCCTGGTTGAGCAACAAAGCTGATGAGATCCAGGGCTTTGCAGACAGGAACGACATGAAGAACTTCTATAACGGCCTGAAAGAAGTCTACGGTCCCACCACCTCCGGATCTGCTCCACTCCTCAGTGCTGATGGTTCTACCGTAATCACTGACAAGGACAGGATCCTTGAGAGATGGACTGAACACTTTGACAGCATGCTGAACCGCCCTTTCACCATCAATGATGAAGCCATCGACCGACTCCCCCAGGTGCCAGTCAGTGAGTCGTTGGATGCCATTCCAACTTTGGAGGAGACCCAGAAAGCTATCCGTCTGCTATCCAATGGCAAAGCTCCTGGCTCAGACTCCATTCCAGCTGAGGTCTACAAAGAAGGTGGTATGGCGCTGACTGAGAAGCTTCATCAGCTGTTCTAGCTCATCTGGCAGCATGAGGCAGTTCCACAGGACTTCAAAGACGCTTCCATCATTCACCCGTACAAGCGCAAAGGAAATCGTCAGGCCTGTGACAACCACCGTGGAATATCCCTGCTGTCCGTCGCAGGCAGGACTCTGGCCAGAGTGCTACTCAACCGTCTCATAGCGCACCAGTGTGGCTTCCGGAAAGAACGCGGGACTATCGACATGGTGTTTGCTGCCAGGCAGCTCCAGGAGAAGTGTCAGGAACAGAACGCCGACCTTTACTCCACCTATGTCGATCTGACCAAGGCTTTCGATACTGTTAGCAGAGATGGCCTTTGGAGAATCATGGCGAGGTACGGATGTCCCAGAAAGTTCATCACCATCATACGGCAACTACACGATGGCATGCTGGCCCGAGTCCAAGACAACGGAGAGACTTCAGAAACATTCCCTGTCTCCAACGGAGTCAAGCAAGGGTGTGTTCTTGCCCCCACCCTGTTCAGTCTCATGTTTTCAGCCATGCTGACCGATGCTTCAGAAACGCTGACGTAGGCATTGGCATCAGGTACCGCACAGATGGTTCACTCTTCAATCTCAGGAGGCTTCAAGCAAAAGCCAAGGTGAGACAGACACCGTCAACGACTTCCTGTTTGCTGATGACTGCGCTCTCAACGCTGCCTCTGAAGCTGACATGTAACACAGTGTCAAGTTCTCTGCTGCCTGTGACAACTTTGGCCTCACAATCAGCACAAAGAAGGCTGGGGTGATGCACCAGCCAGCTCCAGGAAAGCCTTACGTTGAACCAAACATCAACGGGCAACGACTGAACGCGGTGGACAAGTTCACATACCTGTGCAGTACACTCTCTCGCACAGTTGTCATCGACAAGGTGAATGCCAGACTCGCCAAAGCCAGCGCTTTGGAACAGGAGAGGCATCACCCTGGAGACGAAGCTCAAAGTATACAAGCCATAGTTCTCACCACACTGCTCTATGGATGTGAATCATGGACGGTCTACAAACGCCACGCCAAAACGCTGAACCACTTCCACACCACCAGCCTCAGAAAACTTCTCGGCATAAAGTGGCAAGAGAAGATCCCTGACACAGAGGTGCTCACTCGTGCAAACTTGCCCAGCATCTACACCATCTTGATGCAGGCCCAGCTGCGCTGGGCAGGCCATGTAGTTCGCATGTCAGACCACCGGCTCCCCAAGAAACTGCTGTACGGCGAACTCCAATATGGTAAGCGCTCCCACGGAGGCCAAAAGAAGCGCTTCAGAGAAAGCTTCTCTGAAGGCCTTCACCATCAGCCACGACACATGGGAGCTGAATGCAATGGACAGACCAAAGTGGCGTTCAGCTGTCCACAAAGGCGCCAAATCCTGTGAGGCCAACAGAATCGCTGCAGCAGAGCAACGCAGACAGGCCAGGAAAAGTAGTGCCAGCATGTCCCCAACAGCCGCCACCATCCCCTGTCCACACTGCGTCAGAACCTTCCGGGCGCGGATTGGCCTGACCAGTCATCTGCGCACCCACAGAGCCCAACTCACCCACCCCCAGGATGACTAGATGGTCCTCGTCGATTCCGACGGACGAACCACACATTACAAATTGTGAACCATCAGCACCCAACTTTTTTTTTTCCCCCGCACTGACATATCTTTACGCGCGCGCGCGCGTGTGTGTGTGTGTGTGTGTGTGTGTTTGTCGATCCCGACGGACGAACCACAAACATGAGCCACGAGCATTAAGTACGTGACTTCTGATTGGGATCAGCCTGGGCCACACGCAGTGAGGGGCAGTCTTCATCCCCAGGCAGCTGACCTGTGTGGGTCACACATGGTGTTTCATTTGATCAGAGAAATTGTGCAGAAATTCAGGGCTGGGAACGTTTAAGTATTTTATGTTTTTAATCGGATTTCCGTATTGAGGTATTGACGTTTTTTGTGAATTATTTTTGTTTCATTTCATTTCTGTATTCAAACAAGCCCAACAATGAAACAGCCCCTGGACCCCGGCCAGACTTTTCATTATTGTAAGCATCAGTCACTCCAACCCATGGACAGTGCAAATTTCAACCAAGAGAAGCTAAGCACAAGTGATGTCTGCTTGCAGTCTGATTGACCATGATGAAGTGAGGAAAGAGACCATATGTGAGCGTTGTATGGATATTATGGATATGTCAGTTCTGCATGAAACTTGGTCACAGGCGGGCACACATCAAGACACGGTGCAGTAAATACAGGAAACAAAATGTGACCAATCTATTAATACAGAGCTGTTAGGAGCGCTCAAGGCCTGACTAAGCGCGTTGGATTACGCTGCTGGTCAGGCATCTGCTTGGCAGATGTGGTGTAGCGTATATGGATTTGTCCGAACGCAGTGACGCCTCCTTGAGATACTGATACTGTTAGGAGCGGTCCAAAAAGAAAGCAATCAAAGCAGTAAGCAGAGTTTGATGTTTCCTGTTACGATTGTAACATTATTAGTTGAACTTGAAATACATGCTTCAAAACATCATCCATCCCAATGGTCGCAGTAGAAGGATAAAGAGGAAAACTGTCCAGGTCTCACTGTAACTGTGAACCTTGTTGAGATCAACCTTGTTGATACTGTTCTCCAGCTTCAGTGGACATTTAAAGGTACCGTTGTTCCATCTCAGATCTGTCTTTCACTGCCAGCTCCAAGAAGCACTGCATTCCTCTTTCCAATAAATACATCTTTTAATCTGTTCGAATTAATATAACTGTCCTCAAAGGACACTTCAAAATGCTTGTTTCAGAATTACCGTATTGCTGGTGATGCAATAAATACATCTTTTAATCTGTTCGAAATACAGCTGTCCTCAAAGGACACTTCAAAATGCTCGTTTCAGAATTACCTAATTGTTGGTGATGCAATAATTATATCTTTTAATCTGTTCGAAATAATACAGCTGTCCTCAAAGGACACTTCAAAATGCTTGTTTCAGAATTACCTTATTGTTGGTGATGCAAAACATCATGGTCACGTGGTCGTTCTTATAAAGAGAATCCTGGATTTTTCTTTCTGACGTGCAGTTTGTACTGAGTGGGTTCTAAAGCAAATTGCATGTATTCTTCTCATTCTTGTATTGATGGATAGAACTTCAAAAACACAACATACAAGCAGTCAGAAAGAAAGATATATCGAGCAAGTTACACAGTGTTTTCATGTTTATTTTCATTGGCAACTAGTTTGTTCTAGACAACAACCAACACTGTTTATGAGAATTGCTTCTCAAAGGGGGAATAGCTGAGGATAGTGGTGGGTCACATAAAACTGCTTCACTCGACACAAAATTTGCAGGCGATAAGGCAAAGTTGTAGGCCTTGACAGGAAGACACGACAAAAACTGCAGGTCGTGACAGAATGTTGAAGGTATAGGGTCTTGACACTAACATGTAGGTTTTCACATGATACAACTTGCACGTCTTGTTGCAGCTGCAAGTCATGATAGCTGATACAACGTTGCAGGTCTTGAAGCGAATGCATAAAGCAAGTGGCATCAAACAGCTTAAACAAAACACTTTGTGAAAATGATGCACAGTCACGTCACAATGGCCGTTGTGTGTTCAATTGAAGCCAAAGAAAGTGAAAATGATGCACAGTCATAATGGCCGTTGTGTGTTCAAATGAAGCCAAAGAAAGTGAAAATGATGCACAGTCATAATGGCCGTTGTGTGTTCAAATGAAGCCAAAGAAAGTGAAAATGATGCACAGTCATAATGGCCGTTGTGTGCTCAATTGAAGCCAAAGAAAGTGAAAATGATGCAGTCATAATGGCCGTTGTGTGTTGAAATGAAGCCAAAGTGAAAATGATGCAAAGTCATAATGGCCGTTGTGTGTTCAAATGAAGCCAAAGAAAGTAAAAATGATGCAGAGTCATAATGGCCGTTGTGTGTTCAATTGAAGCCAAGGAAAGTGAAAATGACGTAGTCATAATGGCCGTTGTGTGCTCCATTGAAGCCAAAGAAACTTTTACATCATCAGACGCAGGAGGCAGAGCTTGATAATGTCCAATACTGTTTCTGGACAATTTGTTAATGTTGACAAAACCAGGTCAAAAGACTTTGGGAGAAGATTTCATAATCTCTCTCTCTCTCTCTCTCTCTCTCTCTCTCTCTCTCTATATATATATATATATATATGCACTGTTTCATTAGCCCTACCCCCGCTGTGCTCATGCCAGTCCCCCGTTCACAGCCTTGTCAGCGTTTCTATGCTACAGTCTCACATGGGAACTATTGCTGGAAGGCCACACATGAGAGGAGACCATGCACTGCTCCCGAGTCACTTCGGTGATGTTCAGTGGTGCCTGTTCTGATTCAGCATACGCAGTCGCCACGTTCTGAGAGCCCCCCACCCCTACTAATGACAATAATCGCTTTGTCACCAGCCGCCGTGACGAAGTGAACAGCGTCACGGACTGGCGGCTGGGAGGACGCGGGTTCGAATCCCAGCGGAGGTGGGATTTTCGGACCGCGGCCGACTCCTACCCAGAGTTGAGTGTGCTGTGGGCTTAAATGGGGAGACTGGGACCACACAGTCGAATATCATCCACTTCACGGATGCGTCTCTTGGTGTGTTGCTCTAATTTCCTGACCAACACTGCAAGTGTCTGTATGTCTCAGGCCTGGTTAACGTCCGGATATCATTATGACAGGAAGCAGAGTACAGCCTTGTCACGGAGTCCCAAACCAAAATGGACCTCCATTGCAGCATCATCATCATCATCATCATCTTCTTCTTCTTCCCCCTTCATCTTCTTCTTCCCCCTTCATCATCAATATAAAAAGTCGCAGATTATATGGTCTTTCATGCCCTGCTCTCGTGGCGACCTCAGTTTCGATACCCCTCCACATCCGCGTTTGGGGTGAGTATTGTCAAGGTCTTCAGTTTCGGCGGATTCGTGTGGGACTGCCATTGAAGTGACGTGGTGGCGGTCTCCACTTTGGGAGTGACGCTCACTCAGTCTGGCTCCGCGACTAAGCTATTATTGTTGTCAGTAGGGGGCTCAGTAGGTGGTGTCCTAAGTACGTTAAATCAGAACAGGCACTACCAAACGCCACCGAAGAGACTCAGCAGCAGTGCAGGGTCTCCTCTGATGTGTAGCCTCCTGGCGACCTACCATCGATAGTTCTCCATAGACTGCCGGCACTGGGACTGTGACACACTAGCCCGGGTGTGGCTGTGTATAGAGGACTTGGAATGAGCGGCGTGGGAGTAATGCTATTGAAACGGTGCAGATGATGGGGCAGCAAAAACAAACAAAAATAAACAAGAAGAAAACCCTAATCGCGTTGTTGCGAAGCCAGACTGAGTAAGCGTCCCCTGTGACGGCACCTGAGAGTTGGCACCTGTCAAACTAGAACCGAAATGCACATTACAAGAAAATTTAGAACCCTCCCAAGATGTGAACATGTCAGGATGTGGAGCCATGCTGCCCAGATCCAGGGTTGGGAAGTACAAGTGGACTTTGCACTGACAGTCAGACCTGGGTCAGGGGGGTGGATGAAGGACATGTCTGGTTTGTACAACTCTCTACTTTCTTTCATTTCATTATTTTTGTTTCTATTTTGTCAGGTCTTGGCAGTCTACCTAATTCTACAGGAATGAAAGTATCAATCAAAAATGAAAGCCACATGTATATAAAACACTGGAATAAAAAAAAAAATATATATATATATATACCCCCCATAAAAGTAGATAACAAAATCATAATTTAAGAAGTAGTGGTGCTGGTGTTTGGCAGTGCTGTCACTGTCATCTGATGAGAAGAGTGGCAAGGGGCAGGGAAGAGGAGGGATGATGGCGTGTTGGCAGAGGGCTGGGTTCACATCACGGACCTCACAGTGGCTGAATCCATCACTGTAGTCACCCTTCCGGTGGGCTCATTTCCACTGGGGACTTCACTTCCACTGTGCACTTTTCTCAGATGGTCGTATAACATCACCTGCAAACATGCAGTGCACACACGCACACACACACACACACACACACACACACACACAAACGCACACACACAAACACACACACACACATCAGTGGTTTTAGTACACTCATTATCCACTGATGCATTATTCATTTCAAAACTTCTGTTTTTTTACCATAGAAAAATAAAGGTTTATGTCTATGGTGTAGTAATCATGGGGAAATATACGATCAGATACAAACAGATCTGAATATCAACTGGGCAGAACGTAAAGTAATAAAGACGACAGGTCACGTTCTGTTTGTATTGCCAACACATGCTTTGTAAACCTGTCCGTCAACAGCGCTTGGGGTCAGAAGGTCCTGACATAACAAGGCTGAGGTCCCCATAGCCTTGTCCGGCCTCTGGGGCAGTGAATTCATATACACTGAATCAAGGGCTTGGCATGTGAAGGTGGCAGTGAATTCATACACACTGTATCTAGGGCTTGGCATGTGAAGGTGGCAGTGAATTCATGCACACTGAATCAAGGGCTTGGCATGTAAAGGTGGGGCAGTGAATTCATGGACACTGTATCTAGGGCTTGGCATGTGAAGGTGGCAGTGAATTCATGGACACTGTATCTAGGGCTTGGCATGTGAAGGTGGCAGTGAATTCATGGATACTGTATCTAGGGCTTGGCATGTGAAGGTCGCAGTGAATTCATGCACACTGTATCTAGGGCTTGGCATGTAAAGGTGGCAGTGAATTCATATACACTGAATCACGAGCTTGGCATGTAAAGGTGGGGCAGTGAATTCATGTACATTGTATCTAGGGCTTGAGATGTGAAGGTGGCAGTGAATTCATATACATTGTATCTAGGGCTTGGGATGTGAAGGTGGCAGTGAATTCATACACACTGTATCTACGGCTTGGCATGTGAAGGTGGCAGTGAATTCATATACACTGTATCTACGGCTTGGCATGTGAAGGTGGGGTTCAAACCTACACAAAAATTGACTATATTTTGGTGATAAACAATTATGTGTTGGTAGAGGAGAAAAGTGGAAAGAGGGCTTATTGACGTGCCTTGCATGCATTCTCACTATCATCTTCGGAACTGCTTTTGATAATTTCACTTTGTTAACACATGCACCTTTTTGTACAATACCCATCACCCTTCGTTCTTTCCTGCAGACACAATATGCACAGCAATCGTCACAAACCATGACAACAGACCCATCTTCCAGAGTCTGTCTGCAGTCACAAACCATGACAACAGACCGCTAATCCAAAATGATGTCTGCAGTCACAAACCATGACAACTGACCGCTAATCCTAGATGATGTCTGTAGTCACAAACCATCACAACAGACCGCTAATCCTAGATGATGTCTGCAGTCACAAACCATCACAACAGACCGCTAATCCTAGATGATGTCTGCAGTCACAAACCATCACAACAGACCGCTAATCCTAGATGATGTCTGCAGTCACAAGTCATCACAGCAGACCGCTAATCCTAGATGATGTCTGCAGTCACAAACCATCACAACAGACCGCTAATCCCAGATGATGTCTGCAGTCACAAGTCATCACAGCAGACCGCTAATCCTAGATGATGTCTGCAGTCACAAACCATCACAACAGACCGCTAATCCCAGATGATGTCTGCAGTCACAAGTCATCACAGCAGACCGCTAATCCTAAATGATGTCTGCAGTCACAAGTCATCACAGCAGACCACTAATCATATGTGATGTCTGCAGTCACAAACCGTCACAACACACCCTAATCCGGCTTTGCTGATGACACACAACTTTATCAATCGGTTTCCATAGCTGAATTTGATGCACTGGTTACTCGAACACAGGAGTGTATTCCTAGCCTAAAGGACTGGATGACTCTCAACAAGCTGCAACTAAATGTTGATAAGAATGAATTTATGATAACCTGTCCAAGTTTCGTCAACATCCTTCCTTTCCTGACTCGGTTCTGATCAATAACACACCTGTTTCACTTTCTTCTTCTGTTCGCAGTATTGGTTTCATCCTAGACCAGCCTCTTTCCTTCCAACGGCACATTTCGAATATCTGTAAAGTTGCCTATTTGGAACTGCGTAGAATCAGCTCTATCCGCCACTATCTCTCAACCGATGCAACCAAGACACTTGTATGCTCTCTGGTTCTCTCAAGATTGGATTACTGCAACTCTCTTTTGGCCGGCCTTCCCAAATATCTGTTAGACAGACTCCAACGAATTCAGAATAACGCTGCCAGACTCATTTGCAGAGCTTCTAAATTTGACCATGTTTCTCCTCTCCTTCAGTCTCTCCACTGGTTGCCTGTTTCTGATCGAATAGACTATAAGCTATCCACTCTGACCTTTTCTGCAGTCAACGGATCTGGCCCCAAGTATCTTTCTGAACTCCTCCATATCTATACCCAGTCTCGCCAGCTCCGTTCTTCCTCTGATACTCGAATTCTCAGGATACCTCACGTCAGAAGTAAGACCTATGGACACATATCGTTTTCTTTTCAATCGCCAAAGACGTGGAACAAGGTCCCTGATAACCTCCGTCATTCTGATTCCCTCGCATCTGTGTGATCGACTACGGACTTGGGCTAACAACACCGTCTCAAAGCAACCTCCTAAAATTAGAAAGAGTCCAAAATGAAGCTATGAGGCTGATCCTTGGAACAACAAAAGACACGCCCACAGAAACCATGCGATACCTGCTTGACCTTCCTTCAGTGCAGGCCAGAAACAAGTTAGAACAGGTCAAGACCTACTTCAAAGCATTAGAAAACCCTCAAAACCCACTGCATGACGCAGTCAAAGAACCAAAAGGCAGCCGCCTAGGACGAGGAAGATCATGGATGGGGCAAGCAGAAGACACAATCCAGCTAGTATGCCGACTACAAGACCTGAAAGAAACAAAAGAATGGGAGAAAACCCCCGAAAACCTCAACCAACCATCTATTCAGCGCAGTCATTTCACCCACTCTAGGAAGACATTGTCGGGAATGGCCAGAGGGCAAAACTGATGCGGAAGTGAAATTACTCATAGAAGAAAACAGTAAAGAAGAGGACATCATCATCATTATATACACAGATGGCTCAGTCACCAAAGACCAATCCGGTTGGGGATTCACTGCGAAACAAAATGGAAAAACAGTTAGGGAAGAGAATGCTGCCTACAAAGTCACAACCTCCAGCCTAACGATGGAAGTTGAAGCTGTGACACATGCCCTCCAGTGGCTATCGTCCATCCATATGCCCGGAAACCAACATGCCATGATTCTAACCGACTCAATGAACCTCATACAGAAAATTGAAAACGGAATGGGAAGCCCAGAGTGGCATAAGGCAATGTGCAACTTTCAGATTAAAACACTCACATGGTCATACTGCCCGGGATATGCAGGTGTTAAGGGAAATGAGCGAGCTGACAGACTTGCTGGTAACGCAACACCAACGAGCGGCCTACATCTAGGAAAATCGGAAATCCTCAGAAAAGTCAAAGAATATCAAAAAGAACAGGTACAAGGCCATCACACCATCGATCGCCTCAAAGAAATAAAAGCAGAGAGAGGGAGTGGCCGTAAGTCTAACATGAAAGGTAGAGCACGATGCTTTGCTAATCAAACAAATATCGGCATCATTTCCAAACCATCATATCAAGGCCTGACTAAGCGCGTTGGCTTACGCTGCTGGTCAGGCATCTGCTTGGCAGATGTGGTGTAGCGTATATGGATTTGTCCGAACGCAGTGACGCCTCCTTGAGCTACTGAAACTGAAACTGACTATGTGTGTATACATATGTATGTGTACATAACTACATGCATGTATATGAATGTGTATTGTGTGTGCGTGCGTTTATGTAAGATTGTGCCTGCCTATGTGTGCGTATGTGCTAGGGTAGCTGTTAGATACACATGTATGTTAAAATGTATGTATGCAGTGTGTGTGTGTGTGTGTGTGTGTGTGTGTGTGTGTGTGTGTGTGTAGTCACATTTTGGTGTGTATATGTAACATAGATGTAATGTTTTATGTTAACAAAGCGTTTTGTCACAAACCGTCACAACACACCCAAATCCTCAGTGCTGTCTGCAGTCACAAACCGTCACAACACACCCTAATCCTCAGTGCTGTCTGCAGTCACAAACCGTCACAACACACCCAAATCCTCAGTGCTGTCTGCAGTCACAAACCGTCACAACACACCCTAATCCTCAGTGCTGTCTGCAGTCACAAACCGTCACAACACACCCAAATCCTCAGTGCTGTCTGCAGTCACAAACCGTCACAACACACCCTAATCCTCAGTGCTGTCTGCAGTCACAAACCGTCACAACACACCCAAATCCTCAGTGCTGTCTGCAGTCACAAACCGTCACAACACACCCAAATCCTCAGTGCTGTCTGCAGTCACAAACCGTCACAACACACCCAAATCCTCAGTGCTGTCTGCAGTCACAAACCGTCACAACACACTCAAATCCTCAGTGCTGTCTGCAGTCACAAACCGTCACAACACACCCTAATCCTCAGTGCTGTCTGCAGTCACAAACCGTCACAACACACCCAAATCCTCAGTGCTGTCTGCAGTCACAAACCGTCACAACACACCCTAATCCTCAGTGCTGTCTGCAGTCACAAACCGTCACAACACACCCTAATCCTCAGTGCTGTCTGCAGTCACAAACCGTCACAACACACCCAAATCCTCAGTGCTGTCTGCAGTCACAAACCGTCACAACACACCCTAATCCTCAGTGCTGTCTGCAGTCACAAACCGTCACAACACACCCTAATCCTCAGTGCTGTCTGCAGTCACAAACCGTCACAACACACCCTAATCCTCAGTGCTGTCTGCAGTCACAAACCGTCACAACACACCCTAATCCTCAGTGCTGTCTGCAGTCACAAACCGTCACAACACACCCTAATCCTCAGTGCTGTCTGCAGTCACAAACCGTCACAACACACCCTAATCCTCAGTGCTGTCTGCAGTCACAAACCGTCACAACACACCCAAATCCTGAGTGTTGTCACTTCATGAAGGACTGGGGTGATCAGAGGACCAACCACTAAACCTTGGATTGCAACAAAACTGCCTGCAACAAGTGACAGTAAGAGGAACTTACCTGCCCAAAGGAAGAACACTGATCCCACAGCCTGGCTGTTCTGCGGCATCAGTTTTCATGCCGTCATGTTGTGGTCCTGTCTAAATTTGGTTCAGCCTTCTGTACAATACATCCTACTACACAGGCCCAGGACAGAACAGAAACTAAGAGCACAAAGAGAACAGCCTTCATTGAACACAGAGGACAGCCTTCACTGAACACAGAGAGGACAGCCTTCACTGAACACAGAGGACAGCCTTCACTGAGCACAAAGAGGACAGCCTTCACTGAGCACAAAGAGGACAGCCTTCACTGAACACAGAGAGGACAGCCTTCACTGAACACAGAGAGGACAGCCTTCACTGAACACAGAGAGGACAGCCTTCACTGAACACAGAGAGGACAGCCTTCACTGAACACAGAGGACAGCCTTCACTGAGCACAGAGAGGACAGCCTTCACAGAACACAGAGGACAGCCTTCACTGAACACAGAGAGGACAGCCTTCACTGAATACAGAGAGGACAGCCTTCACAGAACACAGAGGACAGCCTTCACTGAACACAGAGGACAGCCTTCACTGAACACAGAGGACAGCCTTCACTGAACACAGAGAGGACAGCCTTCACTGAACACAGAGGACAGCCTTCACTGAACACAGAGGACAGCCTTCACTGAACACAGAGGACAGCCTTCACTGAACACAGAGAGGACAGCCTTCACTGAACACAGAGAGGACAGCCTTCACTGAACACAAAGACGACAGTGCCATCCGACACTGATTCGGGCATTATGTTCCACCCCAAAGAGCACACACACACACACACACACACACACACACACACACACACACACACACACTCATATACACAAACACAGAGCACGTTCTGCATACCTTGGGTACAAAAATAATGCACTGTGTGACTGTAGTGCCCAAGATGACGAGTGCTGAATGAATGGCGTACTTGATGTCAGTGGGAGGGTTCATGGCCACCCCCAGCACCACGGCAGGAATGGCCAGAATGGTGGCGTTGTAGATGCACATGCCGATGAGCTTGGAGTCATTTAATTCTGGATAGTGAACCTATTGCCATCAGACAACACACACACACACACACACACACACACACACACACACATGCACGCACGCACGCACGCATGCAGAGTGACTACACGAAGACCCTGCACTCTGGACCAACAAAGTCTACAGTCATTAACGTGATCCATGTGACAGCCTCGATCGATCAGCTGACTACTCTGCATTACTGACCACTATACTGTGGATGTAGTGTGGAAGAAGATAATCAAAGACGGAAGACCTAAACATATATGTACATATCATGTGGTCTGTTGTCACTTTGACTATGGCAGACCATCATGGGTGTGGCTGTGTGTGGATAGATCATCATGGCTGTGGCTGTGTGTGGATAGATCATCATGGCTGTGGCTGTGTGTGTGGATAGATCATCATGGCTGTGGCTGTGTGTGTGGATAGAGATCATCCTGGGTGTGGCTGTGTGTGGATAGATCATCCTGGGTGTGGCTGTGTGTGGATAGATCATCATAGGTGTGGCTGTGTGTGGATAGATCATCATGGCTGTGGCTGTGTGTGGATAGATCATCATGGGTGTGGCTTTGTGGGGATAGATCATCATGACTGTGGCTGTGTGTGGATAGATCATCATGGCTGTGGCTGTGTGTGGATAGATCATCATGGGTGTGGCTGTGTGTGGATAGATCATCATGGCTGTGGCTGTGTGTGGATAGATCATCATGGCTGTGGCTGTGTGTGGATAGATCATCATGGCTGTGGCTGTGTGTGGATAGATAATCATGGGTGTGGCTGTATGTGGATAGATCATCCTGTGTATGGCTGTGTGTGTGGATAGATCATCCTGGGGGTGGCTGTGTGTGGATAGATCATCCTGGGTGTGGCTGTGTGGGGATAGATCATCATGGATGTGGCTGTGTGTGGATAGATCATCATGGGTGTGGCTGTGTGTGGATAGATCATCCTGGGTGTGGCTGTGTGTGGATAGATCATCATGGATGTGGCTGTGTGGATAGATCATCATAGGTGTGGCTGTGTGTGTGGATAGATCATCCTGGGTGTGGCTGTGTGGGGATAGATAATCCTGGGTGTGGCTGTGTGTGGATAGATCATCCTGGGTGTGGCTGTGTGGGGATAGATAATCCTGGGTGTGGCTGTGTGTGGATAGATAATCATGGGTGTGGCTTTGTGGGGATAGATCATCATGACTGTGGCTGTGTGTGGATAGATCATCATGGGTGTGGCTGTGTGTGTGGATAGATCATCCTGGGTGTGGCTGTGTGTGGATAGATCATCATGGGTGTGGCTGTGTGCCGCCTTTGGGAGACTCCGTGAGAGCGTCTGGGAGCGGAGACGACAGCTCTACCACTAAGCTGAAGGTCTACTGTGCAGTGATCCTTACCACCCTCCTTTACGCCAGCGAGACCTGGACTGTCTACAGCAGACACGCCAAACAGCTCAACCTGAGCTGTCTCTGCAGATTCCTCCACATCAGGTGGCAGGACAAAGTCTCCGGCACGAAAGTCCTGGAACGAGCTGACCTCTGCAGCGTCTAAACCCTTCTGCAGAATGTCCAAGCCAAGTGGGCTGGACATGTGGTCAGAATGTCAGACAACCGACTGTCTAATCAGCTGTTGTGTCAGGGCAAGCGATCAGTTGGAGGACAGAAGAAACGCTACCAAGACTGCCTCAAAGCATCCCTCAAAGTCCTGGGCGTCGACATCAACACGTGGGTGACACTTGCTCTGGACCGTCCAGCTTGGCAACGCATAATCACCACAGGAGCCCGTGCAGCTGAAGCAAGGCGCATCACCGACGTGCACCGAAAGCGTGCTGTGCGCAAGGCCCGAGCAGCATCCACTGCCACAACATCACCCACTCACTTGTGTCCCACATGTGGGCGAGACTTCAGGGCCCGACTGGCCTCACCAGTCACCTCTGGACCCACAGCCACCGATCTTCCATCTGACTCTTGAAGCCATGGTCATCTTCAAATCCGAAGGACGAACATCATCACATCACTTTTTTGACGAACATCACCACATCACTTTTTTTTGCAATAATTGCAAAGTGGCTTGAGCATTGGAAGGAGTTATATAAAATCCCATTATTATTTTCATTATTTATATTATTTTTATTATTATTATCATCATCATCATCATCATTGATGTAAATGTGATACAGACTGCTTGGGTGAGCGAAGTGTACACATGGGGTATATTCCAGCCAGGAGGGGTGTGAAATGGTCCAGGCTGGTTTAAACCCGGGGTAGAAAGTAGCTTAGGCTACTTCTTACCCGGGGTAAGAACCAGCCAGGGATATAGTTCGGCCTGTTACACCGGGAGACATAAATTGGGAGTCTCTTGTTCATCGTACAGAGGTCCACTATTGATCAGAACCACGGTTCCCACACACTCTCTAGGGTGACCTTGTCGAGGGTCTACTCTGCTGCAGGACAGTCTTGGGCCTGCTGAAAGCACCGGCCAGAATGTTGACCTGGTCTGTGAGTGATGGCCGTGAAACCAGCAGAGGATGGCTGTGACACCAGTAGAGGATGGCCGTGACACCAGCATGGAGAGGTTCATCAAGTGTCTTCCCATCCCTTTTAGTTCACCAAATACAACTGTCGTGTTGGCCGTGAACAACCAGATGGTCTTGCTGGAGGCCTCATCCATGATCTGGAGAAGAGCCCAGCAAACTGCTGAGCTCCAGATCTTGCTCTCCTCCAAGGACCTAGTACCCGACAATCGAGTGTGCTCTAAAGTGGGGAAGAGGCTGAGGCAAGACAGCGCTGAAAGCTTACAGACTTGTCAAGTCAACAGTCAGCCAAAAGATATCAGTGCTGAAGGCACCAACTGGCCTGGGAGAAGACGGGCCCTGCGGAAGTCTTTGTATCACGTTAGCCGCGAAATCTGGCCAACAGAGCGAACTGATAGGCTGAACTTGCACCAGTTTGATATGGTGCAGTGTATGAATAATACAATATATATATATATATATATATATATATATATATATATATATATATATATATATATGTGCGAGTGTGTGTGTGTGTGTGTGTGTGTGTGTGTGTGTGTGTGTGTGTGTATCCTTTTAACACTATCTACAGAGTCAATGGACCAGACTTGCAGGTTTTTCTGATCTTGTTTTGAAATGATCAGTTCGGCTGACAACTTGGGTTATGCTTGCGTTGGCATTTAATTGATCAACAACATAAACTGTCATTTCTATTCATGTCTAAGTCGGTCAAGATAATCAGATATGCAATTTGATACCAACCAAGCTTTAATTTTTGTGCTTTTCTTTTTTCTACACTCTTATTTCCCCGTGTGAAAGCTGGTGGTAACACACAGTGCTGGCTGGCTTGTAAAGTTGTTCTTTTGGGTCTCTCTGAAAGAAGCAACATTTAGTAACCGTTTATATTTGAATATTGTGTGTTAGTTACCTTATCTATATTTTGTTTGTAAATGAAGAGACATCTGTAAGATCTCAGCAAGCCCCAGGAAATATTTGTCTTTACTTTCTCAAACACACACACACACATACGCGCTTGCTTGCTTGCTTACAATAACATACATGTATAATTATATTCATTACATGCTTTTCAGGGACACATAAAGCATCACTCGGTGTAATAACACACGTGCGCGCGCGTGCGCTCTCTCTCTCTCTCTCTCTCTCTCTCTCTCTCTCAATCAGACACACACAGAGAGCTGTGTGCCATGTCATGGCACTGACTCACATTGCGTGTCTCATAGGCCAGCAGAGTTCCACAGAGCAGCATCAGGGCCTGGATGCCGTAGAGAGTACCCAGAAAGTACATCTCTTGCTCCGACACACAGAACTCTACAGACAGCTTTTCCGTCACATCAGCCTCTCGGTCCTGCCTCACCAACACAATGATGCCATAGTCATCAGGGTGTACATGGGGATTTTCCATGTGCAATAGTCATCAGGGTGTACATGACTATTTTCCATATGCAATAGTCATCAGGGTGTACATAGGGATTTTCCATATGCAATACAATCAGCAGTGGTTAACCATTTTCGTCATGATGCAACATAATGTTAATTCAAACGATAAAACCCTATTAGTGGAGTGCAGTTCGCTTTTTAGATGATGTAATACAGTCAGAGGGGTGAACATGGGTTTTGTAAATGATGCAATACAGTCAGAGGGGTGAACATGGGTTTTGTACATGATGCAATTCAGTCAGAGGGGTGAACATGGGTTTTGTAAATGATGCAATTCAGTCAGAGGGGTGAACATGGGTTTTGTAAATGATGCAATACAGTCAGAGGGGTGAACATGGGTTTTGTAAATGATGCAAATCAGTCAGAGGGGTGAACATGGGTTTTGTAAATGATGCAATACAGAGGGGTAAACATGGGTTTTGTAAATGATGCAATACAGTCAGAGGGGTGAACATGGGTTTTGTAAATGATGTAATACAGTCAGAGGGGTGAACATGGGTTTTGTAAATGATGCAATTCAGTCAGAGGGGTGAGCATGGGTTTTGTAAATGATGTAATACAGTCAGAGGGGTGAACATGGGTTTGTACATGATGCAATTCAGTCAGAGGGGTGAACATGGGTTTTGCACATGATGCAATACAGTCAGAGGGGTGAACATGGGTTTTGTACATGATGCAATACAGTCAGAGGGGTGAACATGGGTTTTGTAAATGATGCAATAGAGTCAGAAGGGTGAACATAGGTTTTGTAAATGATGCAAATCAGTCAGAGGGGTGAACATGGGTTTTGTAAATGATGTAATACAGTCAGAGGGGTGAACATGGGTTTTGTAAATGATGTAATACAGAGGGGTAAACATGGGTTTTGTAAATGATGCAATACTGTCAGAGGGGTGAACATGGGTTTTGTAAATGATGTAATACAGTCAGAGGGGTGAACATGGGTTTTGTACATGATGCAATTCAGTCAGAGGGGTGAACATGGGTTTTGTACATGATGCAATTCAATCAGAGGGGTGAACATGGGTTTTGTAAATGATGTAATACAGTCAGAGGGTGAACATGGGTTTTGTAAATGATGTAATACAGTCAGAGGGGTGAACATGGGTTTTGTAAATGATGCAATATAGTCAGAGGGGTGAACATGGGTTTTGTAAATGATGTAATACAGTCAGAGGGGTGAACATGGGTTTTGTAAATGATGTAATACAGTCAGAGGGGTGAACATGGGTTTTGTACATGATGCAATTCAATCAGAGGGGTGAACATGGGTTTTGTAAATGATGTAATACAGTCAGAGGGGTGAACATGGGTTTTGTAAATGATGCAATACTGTCAGATGGGTGAACATGGGTTTTGTACATGATGTAATACAGTCAGAGGGGTGAACATGGGTTTTGTAAATGATGCAATACAGTCAGAGGGGTGAACATGGGTTTTGTAAATGATGCAATACAGTCAGAGGGGTGAACATGGGTTTTGTAAATGATGCAATACAGTCAGAGGGGTGAACATGGGTTTGTAAATGATGCAATACAGTTAGAGGGGTGAACATGGGTTTGTAAATGATGTAATACAGTCAGAGGGGTGAACATGGGTTTTGTAAATGATGTAATTCAGTCAGAGGGGTGAACATGGGTTTTGTAAATGATGCAATACTGTCAGAGGGGTGAACATGGGTTTTGTAAATGATGCAATACTGTCAGAGGGGTGAACATGGGTTTTGTAAATGATGCAATACTGTCAGAGGGGTGAACATGGGTTTTGTAAATGATGCAATACTGTCAGAGGGGTGAATATGGGTTTTGTAAATGATGCAATACTGTCAGAGGGGTGAACATGGGTTTTGTAAATGATGCAATACTGTCAGATGGGTGAACATGGGTTTTGTACATGATGTAATACAGTCAGAGGGGTGAACATGGGTTTTGTAAATGATGCAATACTGTCAGAGGGGTGAACCTGGGTTTTGTAAATGATGCAATACTGTCAGAGGGGTGAACATGGGTTTTGTAAATGATGCAATACTGTCAGATGGGTGAACCTGGGTTTTGTAAATGATGCAATACTGTCAGAGGGGTGAACATGGGTTTTGTAAATGATGCAATACTGTCAGAGGGGTGAACATGGGTTTTGTACATGATGCAATACTGTCAGAGGGGTGAACATGGGTTTTGTAAATGATGCAATACAGTGAGAGGGGTGAACATGGGTTTTGTAAATGATGCAGAAGCAGCGGGGCATGCGTGGGTCTTCAACACAATTTGTGGGATTCACATGGGTCTTTGAATGATGCAACACAATTAGCGAGGAGCAAATGGGTCTTTTAAATGATGCAACATGATCGTCGGGGTAAATGGCTATTTGAAAACACCTCGTTCCATTCAACTGACCCTTCTTTAGCTAAGAAGAAGCTAGTTACAGCTTTCCTTGACACAACTATGTGGTAGTTCACAGCCATTCAAATGTTTGTTATGATACTGGTAGTATGTGTGCACTTGTGTGTTGATGTCCATCTAGGCATGAATTATCCTTCATGTCTACAAAGGTCGGAGATACCCTTCATGTCTGTCTACCAAGGGTTGTCCTTCATGTCTGTCTATCAAGGCCTGAATTGTCCTTCATGTCTGTCTACCAAGGCCTGAATTGTCCTTCATGTCTGTCTACCAAGGCCTGAGATGTCCTTCATGTCTGTCTATCAAGGCTTGAATTGTCCTTCATGTCTGTCTACCAAGGCCTGAATTGTCTTTCATGTCTGTCTACCAAGGCCTGAATTGTCCTTCATGTCTGTCTACCATGGCCTGAGATGTCCTTCATGTCTGTCTATCAAGGCTTGAATTGTCCTTCATGTCTGTCTACCAAGGCCTGAATTGTCCTTCATGACTGTCTACCATGGCCTGAACTGTCCTTCATGTCTGTCTACCAAGGCCTGAGATGTCCTTCATGTCTGTCTATCAAGGCCTAAGATGTCCTTCATGTCTGTCTATCAAGGGTTGTCCTTCATTTCTGTCTATCAAGGGTTGTCCTTCACGTCTGTCTATCAAGGCCTTAATTGTCTTTCATGTCCGTCTATCAAGGTTGACCTTCATGTCTGTCTATCAAGGCCTGAGATTTCCTTCATGTCTGTCTATCAAGGGTTGTCCTTCATTTCTGTCTATCAAGGGTTGTCCTTCACGTCTGTCTATCAAGGCCTTAATTGTCTTCATGTCGTCTATCAAGGGTTGACCTTCATGTCTGTCTATCAAGGCCTGAGATGTCCTTCATGTCTGACTACCAAGGCCTGGATTGTCCTTCATGTCTGTCTATCAAGGCGTTGTCCTTCATGTCTGACTATCCATGGCCTGAATTGTCCGTTCTTGGCTGTCAAGCCAAGGGTTGTCCTTCATGTCTGTCTATCAAGGCCTGAGATGACCTTCATGTCTGTATATCAAGGCGATTGTCCTTCATGTCTGTCTATCAAGGCCAGGAACTGTCCTTCATTCAGTCTATCAAGGGTTGTCCTTCATGTCTGTCTATCAAGGCCTGAGATGACCTTCATGTCTGTATATCAAGGGTTGTCCTTCATGACTGTCTACCAAGGCCTGAATTGTCCTTCATGGCTGTCTACCAAGGCCTGAATTGTCCTTCATGTCTGTCTACCAAGGCCTGAATTGTCCTTCATGTCTGTCTACCAAGGCCTGAATTGTCCTTCATGTCTGTCTACCATGGCCTGAACTGTCCTTCATGTCTGTCTACCAAGGCCTAAGATGTCCTTCATGTCTGTCTACCATGGCATGAATTGTCCTTCATGTCTGTCTACCATGGCCTAAGATGTCCTTCATGTCTGTCTACCATGGCCTGAATTGTCCTTCATGTCTGTCTACCATGGCCTGAGATGTCCTTCATGTCTGTCTACCATGGCCTGAACTGTCCTTCATGTCTGTCTACCAAGGCCTGAATTGTCCTTCATGTCTGTCTACCATGGCCTGAACTGTCCTTCATGTCTGTCTACCAAGGCCTAAGATGTCCTTCATGTCTGTCTACCATGGCCTAAGATGTCCTTCATGTCTATCTACCATGGCCTGAGATGTCCTTCATGTCTGTCTACCATGGCCTGAATTGTCCTTCATGTCTGTCTACCATGGCCTAAGATGTCCTTCATGTCTGTCTACCATCGCCTGAGATGTCCTTCATGTCTATCTACCATGGCCTGAGATGTCCTTCATGTCTGTCTACCATGGCCTGAATTGTCCTTCATGTCTGTCTACCATGGCCTAAGATGTCCTTCATGTCTGTCTACCATCGTCTGAGATGTCCTTCATGTCTGTCTACCATGGCCTGAACTGTCCTTCATGTCTGTCTATCAAGGGTTGTCCTTCATGTCTGTCTACCAAGGCCTGAATTGTCCTTCATGTCTGTCTACCAAGGCCTAAGATATCCTTCATGTCTGTCTACCATGGCCTAAGATGTCCTTCATGTCTATCTACCATGGCCTGAGATGTCCTTCTTGTCTGTCTACCAAGGCCTGAACTGTCCTTCATGTCTGTCTACCAAGGCCTGAATTGTCCTTCATGTCTGTCTATCATGGCCTGAACTGTCCTTCATGTCTGTCTACCAAGGCCTAAGATGTCCTTCATGTCTGTCTACCATGGCCTAAGATGTCCTTCATGTCTATCTACCATGGCCTGAGATGTCCTTCATGTCTGTCTACCAAGGCCTGAATTGTCCTTCATGCCTGTCTACCAAGGCCTGAATTGTCCTTCATGTCTGTCTACCATGGCCTGAACTGTCCTTCATGTCTGTCTACCATGGCCTGAACTGTCCATGTCTGTGTACCAAGGCCTGAATTGTCCTTCATGTCTGTATATCAAGGGTTGTCCTTCATGTCTGTCTATCAAGGCCTGAGATGACCTTCATGTCTGTCTATCAAGGGTTGTCCTTCATGTCTGTCTATCAAGGCCTGAGATGACCTTCATGTCTGTCTATCAAGGGTTGTCCTTCATGTCTGTATATCAACGGTTGTCCTTCATGTCTGTCTATCAAGGGTTGTCCTTCATGACTGTCTATCAAGGCCTGAACTGTCCTTCATGTCTGTCTATCAAGGGTTGTCCTTCATGTCTGTATATCAAGGCCTGAATTGTCTTTCATGTCCGTCTATCAAGGTTGACCTTCATGTCTGTTGATCAAGGCCTGAGATGTCCTTCATGTCTGTCTATCAAGGCTTGAATTGTCCTTCATGTCTGTCTACCAAGGCTTGAATTGTCCTTCATGTCTGTCTACGAAGGCCTGAATTGTCCTTCATGTCTGTCTACCATGGCCTGAGATGTCCTTCATGTCTGTCTATCAAGGCTTGAATTGTCCTTCATGTCTGTCTACCAAGGCCTGAATTGTCCTTCATGGCTGTCTACCATGGCCTGAATTGTCCTTCATGTCTGTCTACCAAGGCCTGAGATATCCTTCATGTCTGTCTACTAAGGCCTGAGATGTCCTTCATGTCTGTCTACCAAGGCCTGATATGTCTTTCATGTCTGTCTATCAAGGCCTGAATTGTCCTTCATGTCTGTCTACCAAGGCCTGAATTGTCCTTCATGTCTGTCTACCATGGCCTAAGATGTCCTTCATGTCTGTCTACCATCGCCTGAGATGTCCTACATGTCTATCTACCATGGCCTGAGATGTCCTTCATGTCTGTCTACCATGGCATGAATTGTCCTTCATGTCTGTCTACCATGGCCTAAGATGTCCTTCATGTCTGTCTACCATCGCCTGAGATGTCCTTCATGTCTGTCTACCATGGCCTGAACTGTCCTTCATGTCTGTCTACCAAGGCCTGAATTGTCCTTCATGTCTGTCTACCATGGCCTGAACTGTCCTTCATGTCTGTCTACCAAGGCCTAAGATATCCTTCATGTCTGTCTACCATGGCCTAAGATGTCCTTCATGTCTATCTACCATGGCCTGAGATGTCCTTCTTGTCTGTCTACCAAGGCCTGAACTGTCCTTCATGTCTGTCTACCAAGGCCTGAATTGTCCTTCATGTCTGTCTATCATGGCCTGAACTGTCCTTCATGTCTGTCTACCAAGGCCTAAGATGTCCTTCATGTCTGTCTACCATGGCCTAAGATGTCCTTCATGTCTATCTACCATGGCCTGAGATGTCCTTCATGTCTGTCTACCAAGGCCTGAATTGTCCTTCATGTCTGTCTACCAAGGCCTGAATTGTCCTTCATGTCTGTCTACCATGGCCTGAACTGTCCTTCATGTCTGTCTACCATGGCCTGAACTGTCCATGTCTGTGTACCAAGGCCTGAATTGTCCTTCATGTCTGTATATCAAGGGTTGTCCTTCATGTCTGTCTATCAAGGCCTGAGATGACCTTCATGTCTGTCTATCAAGGGTTGTCCTTCATGTCTGTCTATCAAGGCCTGAGATGACCTTCATGTCTGTCTATCAAGGGTTGTCCTTCATGTCTGTATATCAAGGGTTGTCCTTCATGTCTGTCTATCAAGGGTTGTCCTTCATGACTGTCTATCAAGGCCTGAACTGTCCTTCATGTCTGTCTATCAAGGGTTGTCCTTCATGTCTGTATATCAAGGCCTGAATTGTCTTTCATGTCCGTCTATCAAGGTTGACCTTCATGTCTGTTGATCAAGGCCTGAGATGTCCTTCATGTCTGTCTATCAAGGCTTGAATTGTCCTTCATGTCTGTCTACCAAGGCTTGAATTGTCCTTCATGTCTGTCTACGAAGGCTTGAATTGTCCTTCATGTCTGTCTACCATGGCCTGAGATGTCCTTCATGTCTGTCTATCAAGGCTTGAATTGTCCTTCATGTCTGTCTACCAAGGCCTGAATTGTCCTTCATGGCTGTCTACCATGGCCTGAATTGTCCTTCATGTCTGTCTACCAAGGCCTGAGATGTCCTTCATGTCTGTCTACCAAGGCCTGAGATGTCCTTCATGTCTGTCTACCAAGGCCTGAATTGTCCTTCATGTCTGTCTATCAAGGCCTGAATTGTCCTTCATGTCTGTCTACCAAGGCCTGAATTGTCCTTCATGTCTGTCTACCAAGGCCTGAATTGTCCTTCATGTCTGTCTGCCAAGGCCTGAATTGTCCTTCATGTCTGTCTACCAAGGCCTAAGATGTCCTTCATGTCTGTCTACCATGGCCTGAACTGTCCTTCATGTCTGTCTACCATGGCCTGAACTGTCCTTCATGTCTGTCTACCAAGGCCTAAGATGTCCTTCATGTCTGTCTACCATGGCCTGAATTGTCCTTCATGTCTGTCTACCATGGCCTAAGATGTCCTTCATGTCTGTCTACCATGGCCTGAGATGTCCTTCATGTCTGTCTACCATGGCCTGAACTCTCCTTCATGTCTGTCTACCAAGGCCTGAATTGTCCTTCATGTCTGTCTACCATGGCCTGAACTGTCCTTCATGTCTGTCTACCATGGCCTAAGATGTCCTTCATGTCTATCTACCATGGTCTGAGATGTCCTTCATGTCTGTCTACCAAGGCCTGAATTGTCCTTCATGTCTGTCTACCAAGGCCTGAATTGTCCTTCATGTCTGTCTACCATGGCCTGAACTGTCCTTCATGTCTGTCTACCATGGCCTGAACTGTCCATGTCTGTCTACCAAGGCCTGAATTGTCCTTCATGTCTGTATATCAAGGGTTGTCCTTCATGTCTGTCTATCAAGGCCTGAGATGACCTTCATGTCTGTATATCAAGGGTTGTCCTTCATGACTGTCTATCAAGGCCTGAACTGTCCTTCATATCTGTCTATCAAGGGTTGTCCTTCATGTCTGTCTATCAAGGCCTGAGATGACCTTCATGTCTGTATATCAAGGGTTGTCCTTCATGACTGTCTATCAAGGCCTGAACTGTCCTTCATGTCTGTCTATCAAGGGTTGTCCTTCATGTCTGTATATCAAGGCCTGAATTGTCTTTCATGTCCGTCTATCAAGGTTGACCTTCATGTCTGTCTATCAAGGCCTGAGATGTCCTTCATGTCTGTCTATCAAGGGTTGTCCTTCATTTCTGTCTATCAAGGGTTGTCCTTCACGTCTGTCTATCAAGGCCTTAATTGTCTTTCATGTCCGTCTATCAAGGTTGACCTTCATGTCTTTCTATCAAGGCCTGAATTGTCCTTCATGTCTGTCTACCAAGGCCTGGATTGTCTTTCATGTCTGTCTATCAAGGGTTGTCCTTCATGTCTGACTATCAAGGCCTGAATTGTCTTTCTTGGCTGTCTACCAAGGGTTGTCCTTCATGTCTGTCTATCAAGGCCTGAGATGTCCTTCATGTCTGTCTATCAAGGCCTGAGATGTCCTTCATGTCTGTCTACCAAGGCCTGAGATGTCCTTCATGTCTGTCTACTAAGGCCTGAGATGTCCTTCATGTCTGTCTACTAAGGCCTGATATGTCTTTCATGTCTGTCTATCAAGGCCTGAATTGTCCTTCATGTCTGTCTACCAAGGCCTGAGATGTCCTTCATGTCTGTCTATCAAGGCCTGAATTGTCCTTCATGTCTGTCTACCAAGGCCTGAGATGTCCTTCATGTCTGTCTATCAAGGCCTGAATTGTCCTTCATGTCTGTCTACTAAGGCCTGAATTATCCTTCATGTCTGTCAAAGCCCGCATTTGTTCTCCATGAAGATGAAACTGGAAAAGTTAACTTTGCAAAGGAGCCTCTTCCCTCACCCAATCTGTCCAGCACATATCTACACGTCACACACGCGTACCACAGCCATACTGACCTCTGACACAGTGACGGTGGAGACATCAATATACACTGGGTCAGTCAAAAACCAGATGACCAGCACTCCCATGTTGACCACGACCAGCAAACCCACTATCACCAGCAATTGTCCGTCTGACACAATCTGCCACGGCACACACACACACACACACACACACGCACACACACACACACACGCGCACACACACACACACACACACACACACACACACACACACACACACACACACACGCACGCACGCACGCACGCACATACACATGAAGTTTGTTCGTAACTGTTCCACAAAGGTTCCTGTCTGTTTTTCTTTGCTTTTAAACATATCATGAGCCCGGAAAGCGAAAGATCTTCGCCGCGTTGTGTATGCGTGCTCAGTTAACTGTGCGAACCCTAGACTGGAAGGCACGCAAATCTGTTTATTCAGATTTTCTTTTGTGTTTATCATGCACAAAATGGTGAAGCCTTTGCACAAAGCGTTCTGTGAATAAAAATCAGCAGCCTCCACCGTCCTCTTTTCAAGAGTATGTTCCCGCACAAAATTCGACATCACAACCGAGTTTCTGTCCCTTGACTTGCGCAATCCATAGTGTTGATATTGCCATGAATGGTTTTAAGCATGAAGGAAACGCGTTGGTGGGCGTTTTTCTTTGTAGCTTGTTTTTACTGATAACAAAATGTGTGCGTCTTTCTCTGTTACTGATAACAATGTGTACTGCCTGTCGTATGGTAAAGAGAAGAGATGACAAAACCGCCTACCTGTGTCTACACTGTAATGAATATGAGGGACGTTGCCAACCTGTGCCTACACTGTAGTGAATATGAGGGACGTTGCCAACCTGTGTCTACACTGTAGTGAATGTGAGGGACGTTAACTACATGTGTCTACACTGTAATGAATATGAGGGACGTTCACTGTAATGAATATGAGGGACGTTGCCAACCTGTGTCTACACTGTAATGAATATGAGGGACGTTGCCAACCTGTGTCTACACTGTAATGAATATGAGGGACGTTCACTGTAATGAATATGAGGGACGTTACCTACCTGTGTCTACACTGTAATGAATATGAGGGACGTTGCCAACCTGTGTCTACACTGTAATGAATATGAGGGACGTTGCCAACCTGTGTCTACACTGTAGTGAATATGAGGGACGTTAACTGCAAGTGTCTACACTGTAATGAATATGAGGAACGTTACCTACCTGTGTCTACACTGTAATGAATATGAGGGACGTTCACTGTAATGAATATGAGGGACGTTGCCAACCTGTGTCTACACTGTAATGAATATGAGGGACGTTACCTACCTGTGTCTACACTGTAATGAATATGAGGGACGTTAACTATAATGAATATGAGGGACGTTGCCAACCTGTGTCTACACTGTAATGAATATGAGGGACGCTACCTACCTGTGTCTACACTGTAATGAATATGAGGGACGTTAACTATAATGAATATGAGGGACGTTACCTACCTGTGTCTACACTGTAATGAATATGAGGGACGCTACCTACCTGTGTCTACACTGTAATGAATATGAGGGACGTTAACTATAATGAATATGAGGGACGCTACCTACCTGTGTCTACACTGTAATGAATATGAGGGACGCTACCTACCTGTGTCTACACTGTAATGAATATGAGGGACGCTACCTACCTGTGTCTACACTGTAATGAATATGAAGGACGTTACCTACCTGTGTCTACACTGTAATGAATATGAGGGACGCTACCTACCTGTGTCTACACTGTAATGAATATGAGGGACGCTACCTACCTGTGTCTACACTGTAATGAATATGAGGGACGCTACCTACCTGTGTCTACACTGTAATGAATATGAGGGACGCTACCTACCTGTGTCTACACTGTAATGAATATGAGGAACGTTACCTACCTGTGTCTACACTGTAATGAATATAAGGGACGTTCACTGTAATGAATATGAGGGACGCTACCTACCTGTGTCTACACTGTAATGAATATGAGGGACGCTACCTACCTGTGTCTACACTGTAATGAATATGAGGGACGTTAACTATAATGAATATGAGGGACGCTACCTACCTGTGTCTACACTGTAATGAATATGAGGGACGCTACCTACCTGTGTCTACACTGTAATGAATATGAGGGACGCTACCTACCTGTGTCTACACTGTAATGAATATGAGGGACGTTACCTACCTGTGTCTACACTGTAATGAATATGAGGGACGCTACCTACCTGTGTCTACACTGTAATGAATATGAGGGACGCTACCTACCTGTGTCTACACTGTAATGAATATGAGGGACGCTACCTACCTGTGTCTACACTGTAATGAATATGAGGGACGCTACCTACCTGTGTCTACACTGTAATGAATATGAGGAACGTTACCTACCTGTGTCTACACTGTAATGAATATAAGGGACGTTCACTGTAATGAATATGAGGGACGCTACCTACCTGTGTCTACACTGTAATGAATATGAGGGACGCTACCTACCTGCCTTCTCTGTAGTTGGGCACAGATGAGGTGCTGATGCTGCTCACCTCTGCCTGTAGTCGGGTGGTGGAACCTACCTTTCTTTTCATTTTTTTGTTGCTGAAGATGCGATGCACTCTCCAGGTCTTGGCGAACAAGGCACCGAAGGCCAGGGAAATGCCCATCACCAACAGGGCTGTGTTGAGCTGCACACCACAACATCTTCTTGTCGTACAGTCAGCAACGACAGACATGACAACAACGCCATCCAATACCACAATCAGCAGCAGCAGTGCTCGCATCAGCAGAAAAAAGCAGGAAAGTCAAAAACACACTGAAGAAAAAATAAAACTATTAAATAATAAAATGGTTATCACAAAGCAGTCTTAATTCGCGTTTCCACGAGTGAGCTTGCATCTGTGTGTGTGTGTGTGTGTGTGTGTGTGTGTGTGTGTGTGTGTGTGCATGCGCGCACGCACATGTGTATGTTAATCAGTAATGATAAATGTCAGGTCAGGTTATTAGATCTGCTACTGGTAACCTGTAATCCAGTACAACCTGTTCAGGGTCGGGTTGCCGACGACTAAACCGGCACTCCCACCACTCCCTTCTGGGACTGGTGAGGCGGGTGGCTAGACACCCTTATGGAGATCCATAAAAGGGCGTCGGCTCAGGAGAGCCACCGACGGCCATCTAGCTCCACCGTGCTGTGTGCATGCCACACGCAGTTGGCCCCCGGGGTGTGTCTACCCATGCATGCGAAGTCTGGATCCGGCAGAATCTGCGGAAGAAACCTATCGGTTCAACGGAGAGGAAGGCGGTTACAGCAACGCACTGTGGAGTGCAGAGAGCAAGATGAGACACCGAAAGGATATCTTGGTCATCCACTGCATCCGTGCTCATCCTCCAGTCGTCTCGACTTAGTCTTGCCACTGGAAATTGGTGGACCCGGACGAGAGAGTGAGGTCGACGTTGCGCAACTCCTCTTCACTTTAAACAAACTCATCGCGCAAGTCATCAGTCATCCAAAATGACCTTTCAAGCTCCCTGACAATGATATGCCTGTCTTTGTCTGCCCCAACTGTCAGCGAACATTTCGTGCGCAGATTGGACTATTCAGCCATCTGCGCACTCACAGATAGACTCATGAGCATCCTTCCCCCCACCCCACCACCACCCTCCCCCCATCCCCCATCTGGATGACAACGATGGTCATCATCGATCTCGATGGACACACCACACAATGATAAAATAATAATAACGTACATTTATATAGCGCCCTTTCTCTCTGAGCTCAGTGCGCTTTACATGAAAAGAAAATGTATTACAAGTTACATAAAACATTCATGACCACTCTTTCTCAAAACCCCTACCTCCCTTCCCCCTCCTCCCCCCCCTCCCCCCCCCCCCCCCCCCCCCCCACACACATTCTCCCTTTCCCACTCTTCATACATCCAAAGTGAGCTGACATGGGTATTATTGGAGAACAAGGAAGCTGAGAGTGCTTATAGATAGGTTTTTAAAAAATGAGTTTTTAGTGATGAGCGAAAAGCAAAAATAGAATCAGATGCACGGATATGACGAGGAAGGTTGTTCCAGATGTGAGGAGCATCAAAGAAGAAGGAAGGTTCACCATAGGTTCTTGTATTGGCATGAGGAAGTTTCAAAAGGTAAAGGTCAGAGGAAGAGCGGAGATTTCTTGCGAGAGTGTAAACACTGACAAGGTCAGAAAGATATGTAGGTCCTGCAGAGTGGAAAACAGAATAGCAGAGACGCGCAACTTTGTATTCAATTCTCGCTTCAATGGGGAGCAAATGTCGAGTGCGGAGGTGAGGAGAAATGTGATCAGAATGTGGGACTCTGAAAGTCAGACGGACAGCATTGTTTTGAAGTTTTTAAATTCGCTGAAGAATATTATATGGAGAAGAGAATTACAGTAGTCGATTCGTGACAGCACAAAAGCAGAAATAAGAGTTATAGTAGAATGGTACTGACGGATAGAGTTGATACGACGAAGTTCACAATTGACTATGCGTATCAGATTTACTACCTGAGCATGCATGCTGAGGTTTAGAATGACTCCAAAGTTCCTTGCTGATTCAGAAAACAACTGTGGCATGCATCACCAACCACAACAGAGGCAGGAAAAGAAGTAGATGTGGACATTTGTCACATCTCATGACGAATCGAGTTGTGCATGCTTAATCCCCTCCTTGTTCACCCACCCCATCTAGCCAGAGAGCAGTGTGGGCTGTGCTGATTGCACGTAATTTTCGAGTCTCAGTCTCAGTTCAGGCTGTCACTGAACTGAGATCAGCCTCTTCTTTGCTGGGCAGGACAGGAATCAAGGCTTTTCGCCCGCGACTGTCAAAGGAGGCAGTTGTGCCTGTTTGGTGTTCTTCAGGGCTGTTTGCCCGGGTTCTGCGCTCAGAAGTGAGGGGATCATTTTCCTCCGAGTGGCTTCGAACGTTCGGCGTTCTGTGTTCTTCCAGCCTTTTGGTAATAGTACCTCGTCTGGAAGTATTTTCAGTATTCCCACTTCCATGTCCATCCACTGACTTCCCTACCCTTCCACTGAGCATCCACTGTCTTCCATTGGTTCCCACTGCCTACCTTTGACCTCCGTGGGTTTGGCGTCGGTTTGCTGCCACCACCTTCCACTCCCTTCCACCGCCAGTATTCTCTGGCCTTGCCAAGCCTCTACAAGGCATTCTATGGTTGTCCTGTTGTTCCTCGTCGTCACTTACTGTTCTGCGTCATCGTCGTCAATTATTGTTCTGCGTCGTCGTTGTCACCACTTCATCATCGTCGCCTCCGTCTCCTACTCACCTTCATCGTCCTCGTGCTTCAGTTCTATTCCAGTCTCGTCATCTTCATCACTTACCTTCATCGTCGTCGTCGTCGTCCTCCCTGTATAATCAGTGCTGTAATACCTTCATCGTCATCACCTTAGTGACTGTTGCTGTGTCATCTCCACACACATTCACACTCTCACACACATACTCACTCATGGGGTTCATCTACGTGGTTTCCCGTGGGTTTCTTCAGTTCGTCTCTTTTGAGACCATTGGCTTTCACTTGTGAAATGTGGTCGTTTGACGGCGTTGTTTTGTGGTCGTTTGACGGCGTTGTTTTGTGTTCGTTTGACGGCGTTGTTTTGTGTTCGTTTGACGGCGTTGTTTTGTGTTTTGTGTTCGTTTGACGGCGTTGTTTTGTGTTCGTTTGACGGCGTTGTTTTGTGGTCGTTTGACGGCGTTGTTTTGTGTTTTTTTGACGGCGTTGTTTTGTGGTCGTTTGACGGCGTTGTTTTGTGTTCGTTTGACGGCGTTGTTTTGTGTTGTGTTCGTTTGACGGCGTTGTTTTGTGTTTTGTGGTCGTTTGACGGCGTTGTTTTGTGTTCGTTTGACGGCGTTGTTTTGTGTTCGTTTGACGGCGTTGTTTTGTGTTCGTTTGACGGCGTTGTTTTGTGTCGTTTGACGGCGTTGTTTTGTGTTGTGTTCGTTTGACGGCGTTGTTTTGTGTTTTGTGTTCGTTGACGGCGTTGTTTGTGTTTTTTGACGGCGTTGTTTGTGGTCGTTTGACGGCGTTGTTTTGTGGTCGTTTGACGGCGTTGTTTTGTGTTTTGTGTTCGTTTGACGGCGTTGTTTTGTGTTTTGTGGTCGTTTGACGGCGTTGTTTTGTGGTCGTTTGACGGCGTTGTTTTGCGCCTTTTCATGCCTTTGTCGGTTAATGAGCTGAATTCCTTGTCTGTGTCACAGTTGTGCTTTGTTGTTGTTGTTGGGTGGTTGTTGTTTTTTGTTTTGTTTGTTTGGGTTTTTGTTGTTGTTGTTGCTTTTTTGCATCGTTAATTAAACTCTGTATATAAAAAACCTTTCTTCTGTTATAGTCTGTGTGTTGTCGGGATGTTAGTTCTGGGCTGGGCGGGGATTTCTAGTCCGTTCTCTCATAGGGCGTGACATGTTCAGGTCTGGAAAGGAGTATACTGTGGTCTATTGTGTCAAACGCAGCCGACAGATCAAAGTTAACACAGTTTACCTTCATCAACAGACAGTAACAGGTCATTAACTACTTTCAACAAAGCAGTTTCAGTGCTATGGGCAGACCTATATACTGACTGAAAAGAAGAGAACAGGTTGTTTAATGCTAAATGGTCTGAAAGTTGGGAGAAACACTTTTTTCAATAATTTTGGACACAAAAGCAAGGTTGGAAGTAAGGCGAAAACTTTTGAGGTTATTGTGATCCTTTCTTTAGCAGTGGCTTAACATGTGCAGTTTTGTATACATCTGGGAAGACACCAGAAATTAAAGAATCATTTATAATTTTTGTAAGTGCAGGCAAAACAACATCCAAACACTCATACAGTAGTGGTGTGGGAAGGGGATCCAGGTCACATGTTTTTGGAGCAGACTTTTTCAACAAGCTGAGTACTTCTGTCTCTGAAACAGGTGTGAAAGCAACAAACGGAAAACCCTGAAATCCCTTCCTAAGGGATGTGACACAAGTGACTGTGAATCCAGTTCTTTCCTGGGGTTATTTTTTCAGCAGAAAAATCTGAGAAGACACTGGACAGTAATGAAAATGGATAGATAGAAGGAAACAAAGAAGATTTTCTTCTGCCATAAAGGTTATTTGTAATGCAATATAGTTCTTTGCTTGATTTAGCTTCGGAAATCTTGGTGTTGAAAAACAGTCTTGGTTTTGTGCACAAGAAAGGTAACAAAGTTCTTGGTTTTCTGGTAGATTTGTTTGTAGACACAGATACCTTCCACTGTGCTTCCGCATATCGCCTCTATCTCTTCGCTGCTAGCAGTTCCTCACCAAGAAGCCCAAACCATGGACACGACACCTTCCTGGACGACACCCTGCAACGAGATGCAGGGGCGTGCTTGTCCAGTGCTGTCTGAAGGGCAGTGTTGTACTGGTCAGCTGAACAGTCCATAAAGCACTCAAGTCCTGATTTCAGGTCGTCGCGAAAAGCTGCCCTGTCTATAGCACGAATGTTGCGCACACTGCGATGCACTGTCACAGAGGAGGGGATGTCTATGTCGAGGACACTACACACACATGGTCAGACTCTTAGTCATGATTCACATCAGACGATCGATGAACTCCATCACTGGGCCTCTCAATCACCAAATCAAGAGTATGACCATGCTTGTGGGAAGGTCCACACGCAGTCTGAGAAAGGTTGTTCATATTTAGAAGTTCCAAGAATTTTACTGCACTACGATCAGTAGGTATTGTGAACATGAAAGTTAAAATCCCCCAAAAGACACATATTTCCATGAAGACAGTTACAGTAGTCCAAAAGATTAGGAAACTGTTCAAAGAACATGGTCTCCGTTAACTTATTAACAGAGGTGGGCCAAGGGCGATACACACACATGAAGTGCAGCACGCTATGCTGGGAAGTGAGGGACACTTGAAGCAATCCAAAGGATGAGTGTGTGAAGGAAAATGTGGAGGTGAAGGTAAGGTGGGGAGTGAGAGTGTGTCTGTAAATGACTGCAATACCGCCGCCACGACCAGTATAATTGTCGAGTAGTTATTCAAGGGTACAGCACAAAAGACTTAACTAAACTAAATACTGATTTACTGTATTAAAGGATAGAAAATAATTCCCGCGCACAGGCCAGGAACATATAGAGGCCAGTCACAAATGGTGTTTTTTTTTTAATTGTTTTATTTACAATAGTTATTTTGATGAGAAGAAGAGCTAAGAAGAAGATATAAGAAGAGAAGACCTAAGAGAGAAGACAGTGCCTGGAATGACACAAATGTCATTAGCACAACATGTCGGCACAAGTGAATAATAAAGCACATGTATACATATTGCATAGAAAGACTACCACTTGGTAATGCATATGTGTGAAGACCAAACACTGACATCAAATGACATTTCTAATACATTTAAATAGTGCAGTTGAAGTGATTGAAGCTATGCTGATTTAGTGAAAGCACACTGACAGTATAGATTAGGTAAAGCTTATACTGTGTCAAAGTGACTCAAATGAATCAGTTATCATGTAGCACTATACTAGAGTAAGCCGTATAGGAGAGGGCATGACAACTAAATTACAATTAAAAGACTGTTACATATCAGGTGGTTTTAACCAATAACTGATATTAATCCAACGTTATCTTGTAATCACCACAACAGAATACTACACACATCTTAGAGTACTGAGCACACTGTAGCAGTACAACTGATATCAGCATGTAGGATAATACCTGAATAATAAACTAGATAGAGAATCAGTGGCTTTGATATAATACTGGCAAACTGACAGACCAGATAGTAAGTGAAGAACCATCATGGCGTAACCATTATGTGGTGAATGAACTTACACAATTTATCCATTGCATCAAAGCCAAATCTCAACACAGCTAAGCTTGTGCTCAACATTTAAATCTCCTCCACGGAAGTGGATAGTAACCTAACCTTCATCAGTGACAGTAAATGAGAAAGAACGCATCATATGCACTCACTAGAATATTGTCCAACAAACTAATAGTGTCCAGAGACGTCATTGACTGTGACGTTAAGAAGAATTAAATGGGACACTGCTCCAAGCATGTGACGACATGGCAATTTTCTAGATCAATCATAGCCGAGCTGTGCCTAACATGTCAAAGCAATGACTAAACAAAGAATTAACTGAACAAAACAATAACTGAACAAACTCATATGAACACAAGTACTGTGTTGAACAATACAAATTACAAATCAACACATTCTACACACTAGTACTTACAGCGATACATAGTGAGATGTCAGC
The DNA here is from genome assembly GCF_041734735.1 of Babylonia areolata. NCBI lineage: Eukaryota > Metazoa > Mollusca > Gastropoda > Neogastropoda > Buccinidae > Babylonia > Babylonia areolata. The sequence continues at coordinate 178,763 of NC_134881.1, read as the reverse complement.
CATTGTGAAAACACACACGACACACACTCACACTGCCTGCGACACAGCAAGAGAGAGAGAGAGAGCAGCTCTGGTCAGATGACTGACCAGGTATGAAATGACCACTCATCACTCACTGTGCCAATTTATGCAAGTTAAGCGAACTACAAAGACAGGCAGTGTGCTGCGAACAGATCGAACTAATCTGGCCAAATCTGACAACAACTGTGTCTCTTACAAAGTGTTCAGTGACAGATTTCTAAATGATTCCTGAACCGATTTACGTCGGATAAGTTGCAAAAGAAAGAGCTCAACACCTACTTTATAATGAGTATAAAATGCAGTGTTGATTATTTACGATGAATTTATAATCTTAATTTAAGTCACCTGAATAGGGTCAGTTTTAACGAGCTCGTCGCTGAAAATTACAAACTGTGTTAAATCAGTTTAACGTAGGCAAACATAAATGGAATAGATTTAAAGATGGAATCGTGACGATTCTACCAGTATATAATACTTGTAGTTTACTGATCTGACAAAAGAGATATTAATTAACTGTGTGTGGTTCATCTGTCGGGATCAACGAGGACCATCTAGTCATCCTGGGGGTGGGTGGGTTGGGCTCTGTGGGTGCGCAGATGACTGGTCAGGCCAATCCGCGCCCGGAAGGTTCTGACGCAGTGTGGACAGGGTATGGTGGCGGCTGTCAGGGACTTGCTGGCACTGCTTTTCCTGACCTGTCTGCGTTGCTCTGCTGCAGCGATTCTGTTGGCCCCACAGGCGCCTTTGTGGACAGCTGAACGCCACTTTGGTCTGTCCATTGCATTCAGCTCCCATGTGTCGCGGCTGATGTTGAAGGCCTTCGGAGAAGCTTTCAGAGTGTCTCTGAAGCGCTTCTTTTGGCCTCCATTGGAGTGCTTGCCATGTTGGAGTTCGCCGTACAGCAGTTTCTTGGGGAGCCGGTGGTCTGGATGTGAACTACATGGCCTGCCCAGCGCAGCTGGGCCTGCACCAAGATGGTGTAGATGCTGGGCAAGTTTGCACGAGTGAGCACCTCTGTGTCAGGGATCTTCTCTTGCCACTTTATGCTGAGAAGTCTTCTGAGGCTGGTGGTGTGGAAGTGGTTCAACTTTTTGGCGTGGTGTTTGTAGACGGTCCATGATTCACATTCACAGAGCAGTGTGGTGAGAACTATGGCCTTGTATACTTTGAGCTTCGTCTCCAAGATGATGCCTCTCCTGTTCCAAACGTTCTTATGGAGTCTGCCGAAGGCAGCGCTGGCTTTGGCGAGTCTGGCATTCACTTCGTTGTCGATGAAAACTGTGCGAGAGAGTGTACTGCCCAGGTATGTGAACTTGTCCACCGCATTCAGTCGTTGCCCGTTGATGAAGATGTTTGGTTCAACGTAAGGCTTTCCTGGAGCTGGCTGGTGCATCACCTCAGTCTTCTTCATGCTGATTGTGAGGCCAAAGTTGTCACAGGCAGCAGAGAACTTGTCGACACTGTGTTGCATTTCAGCTTCGGAGGCAGCATTGAGAGCGCAGTCATCAGCAAACAGGAAGTCATTGATGGTGTCTGTCCTCACCTTGGTTTTTGCTTGAAGTCTCCTGAGGTTGAAGAGTGAGCCATCTGTGCAGTACCTGATGCCAATGCCTACGTCAGCGTCTCTAAAGGCATCTGTCAGCATGGCTGAAAACATGAGACTGAACAGGGTGGGGGCAAGAACACACCCTTGCTTGACTCCATTGGAGACAGGGAAGAAACCTTCATGGTTCAACGGAGAGGAAGGCGGTTGCAGCAGAGCACTGTGGAGTGCTGAGGGCAGGATGAGGCACATAGGACATCCTGGTCATCCACTGCATTCATTTCCATCTCCAGTCGTCTTGACCTCATCTTGCCACTGGATACAGACGGTCTCGGACAAGAGAGTGAGGTCGACTGTGCGCAACTCCTCCTCACTATAAACAAAGTCATCGCGCAAGTCATCAGTCATCCTTCATCCCATACCATCATTTTCCCCAAGCCCTGTGGCGACAGGCGAGTGACAAAGCGACAGGTGTGGGTACACTGGCAGTCGTAGCCACGGACCTGCACACAGACGGCGGCTCAGGCCATAGGGTCGTTTTTCACTGACTGGAGCAGTGGTGGAGATCGGCAGCCCCTTGAGTGACTGAGCAGCCCTCTTCAGGACAGCACTGCTCACCTCCATGGCATGAGGAAGGGGCTAGAAAAGGTGCCCTAAACATTGCCTGCTCCACACCACCCTAGTCAGCATACCGCGGCTGACTGGGACCCTACTCAAGTGGTCGATACACAAAGGAAAGAAAGAAGAAAACAAGGAGCACCCCATTGACCATTGCCACATGGAACGTGCGTATGCTTCTGGACAGAGGCAACTCGGACAGACCAGAGAGACGCACAGCACTCATTGCAAGTGAACTAGCCAGGTACAACATCGACATCGCTGCTTTAAGCGAGACCAGACTGGCAGAAGAAGGCGAACTCTGTGAGCGAGGCACAGGCTACACCTTCTTTTGGAGTGGTCGCGGACCTGAAGAGAGACGTGAGGCTGGAGTTGGCTATGGTGAAGCAGAAACATAGATTCCAGCTCAGCCAATAGCGTACCGATGCGCGACACTGGTCCAGCCGTCAGTAGGTTGTCTGGTGAGGACAAAATGATGTAAGCAGCTTTGCGTTCAAACTGGGAGTGACGGCACACATATTCTGCGTGCGGGGTAGTCGCGAAAACTGTCCTCTGCTAATACAGCTTGTGCGTGAATCATTATCTGAAGCCTAAGAGCGCTGTCTGAAGCAGGATGAAGCTAAGCGATTGGCTACCCCCCCCCCCCCCCCCCCCCACCCCCCAAAAAAAAACCAAAACAAACAAACAAACAACAACAACAAACAAAAAAAACAAAAAAAACAACTCGAGTGGTCGGCAATGACACTGGACAACTCTGCTCTGCAGTTTCTTCCGCACGTTCACGTTGCTTGTTCAATGGCCGACAGCCGATCAGCTCAGCACAATGGATGAAGAAGAAGACAAAAGTGAGTTTGACAAATTGAACCATAAGTCCCTTGTCCGTGGTCATAAAGCGACGGAAAATGCACCAAAATGACCAACGTTTCATCAGTAGAAAGACTGTCACACTCACTATCACGAAAACACTGTAACTCACACGCAGAGATATATTCAACACCAGAGCTATTCCCTCAAGCACATAAGGCGACGGGAGATAACTCTGTGTATGCACGCACGCCTGTGACATGGATTATCAAATGTGTTATGACTGTATCATGCATTGCCATATGCAGCATAATTCTAGTGGGGAGGTTACACCAGAGGAGAGAGAGGGATAGTGGGGTGGTTACCTCACAGGAAAGAGGCAGGATTTGGGGGCGGTTACCTCAGTGGGTGTAGGGGGCTCTGGGCAGAGGTAGCACCTTTGGTGTCTGGCAGCTGCGCTCTACCTGGTAGAGTGGACGGGCATCACTGGTCCTCACCCACCCCCTAAATCTCTCACGTGATGGCTCCAAGCGCCACACCCCGGGACCTCGCCTCAGCTGGCGTGCTGAACCACGTGAGGGGGTGGTGTTAACACGGCACCACTGGGCGAAGGACCTCCTCGATGCAGGTCACCGGCCAGGGCGGAAGAGTCCCCAGATGAACTCAACGACCACGTGTTCGTGACCAAGGCGAGCCACCGAGTTGGAGGATATGGGCTGTGGTCAGGCATGGAGAGGGATGGGCGCCGCCATGCTTCATTTGCCCTAGACACGCCACATGAAGATGACAACCACACCTCAACTCAAACCGGATTGGTCGTCGCCCGGGTCACCAAGGGCCGCGCCTTCTGCCGCACACCAGGGTAGAGGTGGAAAGTATGCGACTGGTGTGCCAAACAACAAGATCCGTGCCAGAAACAACATCACCATTAGCACTTGGAATGTGAGAACACTAAGAGCACCTGGCAGGATAGAAGAACTAACGCATGAAATGGACAGGTACCGTTGGCACATTCTGGGACTCTGTGAAGTACAATGGAAGAACTTCGGAGAAACAACTACCCACGAAGGCCACAAACTTTACTTCAGTGGCAGAGAGGACAAACATGAACAAGGCGTCGGATTTCTCGTTCACAAGGACACTGTGAACACCGTCATGGGTTGTCAGCCAATTTCCAGCCGGCTGATGACCATTCGTCTCAGGGCATCCCCTTTCAACATCACAGTAATACAAGCATCTGCCCCAACAACAGACTACGACGACGAAGAGATAGAAGACTTCTACGACCAACTTCAAGCAATCCTAGATCAGACACCAAAGAAAGACATCATTGTCGTACAAGGAGACTGGAACGCCAAAGTGGGAGAGAATGCTTGCAAGGACTGGAAAGAAACATGCGGGCGCCACTGCAATAAAGAGTCCAATGAAAGAGAACTGAGGCTCCTGGAGTTCGCCAGTTACAACGACCTCAAACTGGTGAACACGTTTGGTCCACACAAGGCATCCAGGAGATGGACATGGCACAGCCCAGGAGGTGAACACCACAACCAGATAGATTACAATATCATGGTTAAACGACGCTTCCAGTCGAGTGTGAACATCGCCAAAACATGGAGTTTTCCAGGGGCCGATATTGGGAGCGACCATGACCTTGTGATGATGACCTTCAGGCTACATCTGAAGAAGATCAGAAAGAAAGGCCACACAAGGATCAAGTTTGACCTTGAAAAGCTGAAGGACCCACAGATAGCAGAAGCCTTCTAAGCAATGATAGGTGGAAAGTTCACCCCGCTCACTGTCGTTGCCGCAGACAGATCAGACATGGACATGGGCGTGTTGATCGACACATTCAACACAGCTGTGACGGAAACAGCCAAGGAGATCCTGGGAAAACACCGCTCAACCAAGAAGCCCTGGATCACATCTGACATCATGGATCTGTGTGACAAGCGGAGAGAGCTGAAAAACAAAAAAGGCGAGACAGAAGGAGCAAAGAAGTACAGAGCAGTCAACCAACAAATCAAGAAAAGCATGATAAAGGCAAACGAGAACTGGATTAAAGAGCAATGCCAGGAAATTGAAGAAAACCTGAAACAAAACAACAGCAAGAAGGCATACCAACTTGTGAAAAACTGACCAGCACAAAGCAAGAGCGAACCACCACCATCCAGGACAAAACCGGAAAATGTCTCACTGAAGAACAGGACATTTTGAAGAGGTGGACTGAATACTGCTCCGAGCTGTACGGTCACAGAGCCACGGGAGACCCAGAGGTACTGAACTTCCCTCCAGCAACCAACAACGCCAACCACCCCATCCTTCGAGAAGAAGTGGAAGCAGCTGTAAAATCGCTGAAAAAGGGGAAGTCAGTAGGAGTGGATAATATCCCTGCAGAGCTGGTCCAAGCAGGGGGAGAAGCAATGATCACAGCCCTCACAACCATCTGCAACAAGATCTGGCAGACAGGGGAGTGGCCAACACCGTGGACCCAGTCACTGATCATCATTCTCCCCAAGAAAGGCAATCTACAACAGTGCCAGAACTACCGCAAGGTCAGCCTAATAAGCCATCCCAGCAAAGTCATACTAAAGATCCTGCTAAATAGATAGAAGCCACAAGCGGAGAAGATCATCGCAGAGGAACAAGCAGGTTTCAGACCAGGGCGCAGTACAACAGAGAAAATCTTCAACCTCAGGATACTGTGTGAGAGGTACCTCCAACATCAGCAAGACCTCTACCACGTCTTCGTGGATTTCAAGAAGGCGTTTGACCGAGTATGGCATGCAGCTTTATGGGCCACCATGAGGTGTATAACATCAATACCAACCTGACCCAAGTGATACAGAACCTCTAGGACAAAACCACCAGCACAGTCTACTTCAACAGTAACATAGGGGACTGGTTCAGAACCACAGTCGGAGTGAGGCAAGGCTGTTTGCTCTCTCCAACTCTCTTCAACATCTTCCTGGAAAGAATCATGACTGATGCACTTGAAGACCACAAAGGAACAGTCAACATTGGAGGCAGAGCAGTCACCAACTTACGTTTCGCCGACGATATTGATGGCCTAGCAGGAAATGAAGAGGAGCTAGCTAGCTTAGTGGACCACCTTAATAAAACCTCTAGAGCCTATAGCATGCAGATCAGTGCAGAGAAGACCAAACTGATGACCAACAACACCAATGGCATCAGCACTGACATAAGAGTGGATGGCCAGAAGCTAGAAACTGTCCACAGGTTCAAATACCTGGGAGCAATTGTGACAGATGAGGGATCCAAACCCGAAGTACTCTCCAGGATTGCACAGGCGACAGCAGCACTCACAAAACTGAGGTACATCTGGAACGACCGGAACATTGCACTCGGCTCAAAGATCAGACTGATGCGTACCCTGGTGACATCAATACTCTTGTATGCATGTGAATCGTGGACCTTAACAGCTGGAATAGAAAAGAGAATACAGTCCGCTGAGATAAGATGCTTTCGAAGACTCCTGGGCATCTCCTACAAAGATCATATAACGACCGAAGAAGTTCGAAACAGAATCAGGCAAGTCATTGGGCCCTACGAAGACCTGTTGACATTGGTCAAGAGACGCAAGCTCAAATGATATGGCCATGTCACGAGATCATCAGGGCTTGCCAAGACATTCCTGCAGGGCACAGTGCAAGGGGGGAGAAGGAGAGGCAGACAGAGGGAGAGATGGGAGGACAACATCCCAGAATGGACGGGCTTGAGGTTGAGCGATACAGTCAGGAGGTCAGAAAACCGAGAGGATTGGAGGATGCTGGTTGCCAGATTACCTGTGGCGCCCCAACGGTCCACAAGACTACGGGATAGGTGAAGGTGAAGGTGACCTCAGTGGACAGAGGGATAATGGGGAGGTTACCTCACAGGAAATAGGCAGGATTTGGGGGAGGTTACCTCACAGGATAGAGGGATAGTGGGGTGGTTACCTCACTGGACAGAGGGATAGTGGGGTGGTTACCTCAAAGGAAAGAGGCAGGATTTGGGGGTGGTTACCTCACTGGAGAGAAGGATAGTGGGGTGGTTACCTCACAGGATAGAGGGATAGTGGGGTGGTTACCTCACTGGACAGAGGGATAGTGGGGAGGTTACCTCACTGGACAGAGGATTTGGGGGCAGTTACCTCACTGGAGAGAGGGATAGTGGGGTGGTTACCTCACTGGAGAGAGGGATAGTGGGGTGGTTACCTCACTGGAGAGAGGGATAGTGGGGTGGTTACCTCACTGGAGAGAGGGATAGTGGGGTGGTTACCTCACTGGACAGAGGGATAGTCGGGAGGTTACCTTACAGGAAAGAGGCAGGATTTGGGGGTGGTTACCTCACTGGAGAGAGGGATAGTGGGTGTGGTTACCTCACTGGAGAGAGGGATTTGGGGGTGGTTACCTCACTGGAGAGGGATAGTGGGGAGGTTACCTCACTGGAGAGAGGGATAGTGGGGGTGGTTACCTCACTGGAGAGAGGGATAGTGGGGTGGTTACCTCACTGGAGAGAGGGATAGTGGGGTGGTTACCTCACTGGAGAGAGGGATAGTGGGGTGGTTACCTCACTGGAGAGAGGGATAGTGGGGTGGTTACCTCACTGGAGAGAGGGATAGTGGGTGTGGTTACCTCACTGGAGAGAGGGATAGTGGGGTGGTTACCTCACTGGAGAGAGGCAGGATTTGGGGGTGGTTACCTCACTGGAGAGAGGGATAGTGGGTGTGGTTACCTCACTGGAGAGAGGCAGGATTTGGGGGTGGTTTCCTCACTGGAGAGAGGGATAGTGGGTGTGGTTACCTCACTGCAGAGAGGCAGGATTTGGGGGTGGTTACCTCACTGGAGAGAGGGATAGTGGGTGTGGTTACCTCACTGGAGAGAGGCAGGATTTGGGTGTGGTTACCTCACTGGAGAGAGGGATAGTGGGGTGGTTACCTCACTGGAGAGAGGGATAGTGGGGAGGTTTACAAACAAGAGAGAGGGGACAGTGCAAAGGTGACCAAGTGTTGATGTGCTAGGAATCACGTAAACCACAAAAAGGAATCTGTTGTGGCAAGGAAGTAACACACCACACACACACACATTACAATACCTTACAACCAGTCGTGCCCATCCCCGCACCTGCGTCCTGCACGAAGACGGACATGTAGCATGAGATACAGCCCAACAGGATCACGTTGTTTAGGCGGGGGGACGACATCTTCACCAGTCTGTCACACACACACACACACACACACACACACACACACTTATTAATTGCAAATGATAATACTTATTTTCATTATTGTTATATAGTACTTAAATGGCGCAAACTCCCCATGTACTGGGCTCTAAGCACTTCACATAAGACAAAGGATATACAATAGTGTTTAGTAACACACACACACACACACACACACACACACACACACACACACACACAAGACAATACTTAATTGCAGATATGAACAGTCACACACACACACACACACACACACACACACATACACACACACACGCGCGTGCATACACACAGTAAACAACCACCCCCGAGCAAAAACACTGCATGATGAGTTTAGCAGAGGAAAAAAAGGGGATGGTTGGAAGAGGCACACAAACATACAACTATACTTAGTCACACCCAAAGACGAGTTTGAACAGGTAGGTTTTTACATTTGTTCTGAAAGAGGACAGCGTCAGTTACTGACGGAGATACAGAGGAAGAGAAATTGAGAATGCAGGTGTTCGATAATGAATGTTCCTTTGGCCAAATGAGAGGTTTGGGGGACTCGAAGGTGCTCGAAGAAACGGGAATGGGTGTAAATATGCCAATAAAGTACAAAAGATCAGTAAGATTGGAAAGATCTTTCAAAGTGGCGGTAAGCCAACATGCAATTTTGTACTGAATTTTATACTGGATGGGTAACCAATGAAGTTGATGCAGAATGGTACGGATTTGTTTTCACATTGGAAGCTTGCAGTTTTACATAAATTACTGACTCGGTCATGCATGGACCAAGCTCAATCAAAATATGCACCCAAGTTTCTGACAGAATATCTAAATTTGACATCAGCAATGCAGACAGTCAAAATATGGTCTGAAATATGCCTTTGGTGCAGACTTAGAGCCTATAGATTTGGCTTCTGTCTTGACGTCATTCAGTCTGAACTTGTTCATCAGCTACCACTCCTCACAGCGACAGTATAGATCAGGTGCATACACATTGCATATATCATCTATATTCTTCACATCACCTACAGTTAATATATTGTGTGCATAACATTCTGACTGGATACATCATGCACAAACACTGTATGCATCAAACATACACTGTGCACATCACACACACATATATTGTGTACATAACATACTGACTGGATACATCATGCACAAACATTGTATGCATCAAACGTACATCGTACACATCACACACACATATATTGTGTACATAACATACTGACTGGATACATCATGCACAAACATTGTATGCATCAAACGTACATTGTGCACATCACACACACACGCGCGCGAGTACGTGCGCACACACGTACACACATAATTGCATACATACGTACACACATAATTACATACACACGTACACACATAATTACATGCACACGTACACACACAGTTACACACACACGTTCACACATAATTACATACATACACACGGACTTCCCTCTGCCTCCCTAAACCACTGTCGTATCCTTTCCCTTTTTGTTTTCTCAGTTTTCCCCACGAGATGAAGTGGACAGAGAAATGATGAGTTGTGTTATACTCCCTGTTTTGTTAAACATACTTGCCATGTCAAGCTTCAGCAGACTGGGCACGTCGGTTTGCTCTGTTGGCCAAATTTTGTGGCAAAGTTCTAAAATGCCTTTGCGTCTGCTCAGTCAATTAGCGCAATCCCAGCCAAAAGCGCAAAACAGCATTTCATGGTCAACAAAGAATGCCCCGTGTGAAGCACGAAAAGGACAGCGAGGAAGGACCGTAGAGATCTGAGTTTGACATGGTAAGTATCTGTGATCAAACAGGGAGTATAATATAAACTCCCTTTTTGGTCTCATACATCGTGCCATGTCAAAGTGATGCCGAATTGAAATGAAAAGGAGAAGGATTGGTGGTATCCCCTGTCCTTACTTCAACGAGTGAGGAATCCTGATTAAAATCTTTCTCGTGTTCCCCTGTCCTTAATTCAACGAGTGAGGAATCCTGATTAAAATCTTTCTCGTGTTCCAATAGGGTCTGGGTCCCTTCTGATGTGAAAGCACCCAGGAAGGCATCATGACCCCGAGGGTCAATGCAGCACCTGGTCGTAATGCTGCAAGAGCTGAGACTTCCCTTGTGTCCAAGGCGAGAAGAAACAACCGAAGAGGAGTGGTGGGACTGAAAGCCTAGCAACATGAGCAACATGGGACGCCAGGTCTTCTGACGTTGAGAATCGTGGGATGAGAGCGGCGCTGAGAATGTTGGGAGGAAAGGAAAACCCAGTCATCTTCCAAGAGGGGGCAGAAACTTCTGGCTTTTGTGAACTGAGCACTGGGAGCAGGAAGCCCTGTCCCATAGGAGACGTACAGGTGACAGTGAAGGTCATCCTGGAAGAGAAGTGCCCGCTTCCTCCATCCGAGGAGCGCCCCTTGTGAGAAAATAAATCCTAGGGTGGTGGAGGGGTGGCGGAGGGGGAGTTAGCAGTGCTGGGCTGACTGGAGTTGAGTGCCAAGTGTCGCCTTGGTCCTCTATGCAGCCCAGCATGTCTCCAGGGTGAAGCCCAGTTTGGGCAGGATGAGAGCCCATTCCCAAGGGTCACTGGAACCTGGACCTCCAGGAAGGGGATAATTTGTCCAGGTTAGATGGACGTAAGGTCCGACCGGGTGTCACACCCGCCGGTGGACTAAGGGGTAGGCAGAGTGGTTCCCACCCGGGGTCAAGGCTTTATCCTGCACTGGGGAAGGGGCGTGGCATGAGAGGAGGGGACAGAAAGAGCTATGCGACCACTGAGAGTAGTCTAAGTTCTCTGTCGTGACCAAGGGATGATCATCAAATCCCCCTTACAGGAAATGTCCCACCCACCCCACACCACCGGCACTGTCAAAATAGAGATATAACCCCCATCTAAACTCTTACTTGAAAAAACCTGGTGGGTGAGGCACGACCCTGCTTCCTCTCAATACCCTTCCAAACCGAAAGTTTTAGGTGGAGACCTTCCCCAACAATCTGTTTCAAGAGGTCGAAGATGGGAGATCCCAGCGATTCAGGGCATGGGTTGGGAATACGAGATCAAACCAAACCAGTCTCTCAGGTTCAGCCAGTGCAAGGTGAAGGGCGAGACATAAAGACCAGGTCAGATCAGTGCAAGGTGAAGGGCGAGACATAAAGACCAGGTCAGATCAGTGCACGGTGAAGGGCGAGACATAAAGACCAGGTCAGATCAGTGCACGGTGAAGAGCGAGACATAAAGACCAGGTCAGATCAGTGCAAGGTGAAGGGCGAGACATAAAGACCAGGTCAGATCAGTGCAAGGTGAAGGGCGAGATACAAAGACCAGGTCAGATCAGTGCAAGGTGAAGGGCGAGACATAAAGACCAGGTCAGATCAGTGCAAGGTGAAGGGCGAGACACAAAGACCAGGTCAGATCAGTGCAAGGTGAAGGGCGAGACATAAAGACCAGGTCAGATCAGTGCAAGGTGAAGGGCGAGACATAAAGACCAGGTCAGATCAGTGCAAGGTGAAGGGCGAGATACAAAGACCAGGTCAGATCAGTGCACGGTGAAGAGCGAGATACAAAGACCAGGTCAGATCAGTGCACGGTGAAGGGCGAGATACAAAGACCAGGTCAGATCCCACGCTTCCAGCCCCAAAATGAACAAGGAAAGCAAGGGCATCAGAACAGAGCGGGAAGAATGGAGTAGACGTCATAAGTTACAATAGATCGAATCAACCGTCAGAACTGATGCAAACAATGTAAAAGATGTGAGCACTGAAGACAAATAACGTCAAAGAATGTTACACAGAAGCAAGCATGCATAAAACAATGCTTAATATTTGACAAAGAAAGGTTGTGGTGAGACAAGAAAAACCTGCTTCCTTGTCAAGTCACCGAAGGACTATTCATTATTAAAGGCAGACAATTTCGCTGAATACTTGAGCAGACAACAGCTCTGGCAGATATGTCTTGGTACTGAGTTGGCCGCAAAATTCGGCCAATCAAATCAAACATTCATTCGGATGAGACGATAAACCGAGGTCCCGTGTGCAGCATGCATTTAGCACACGCAAAAAACAAAAACAAAAACAAAAAACAAAAAAAAACCCACGGCAACAAAAGGGTTATCCCTGGCAAAATTCTGTAGAAAAATCCATTTCGATAGGAAAACAAATAAAATCCATTTCGATAGGAAAACAAATAAAATCGCAGGCAGAAAAAAAAAGAAAAAAAAAAAAGGTGGCGCTGTCAGTGTAGCGACACGCTCTCCCTGGGGAGAGCAGCCCGAATTTACACAGAGAAATCTGTTGTGACAAAAAGAGTAGTACAAATAAAAATGCAAATAATAATATATATAAATATATATAAATATATATAAATATATATAATGAAAAACAACAACAAAAACACCAAAAAAACAATAACAAATCTGTTAAACCATCAGCCAGTCTCCATCTCCTCCTCCTGCATTCATTCTTTTCAATTTACATGCAGGCTTTTACACGTAGAAGTGATTCCCCCTCACTCTTTAGGCAGCTATATTCTGTCTCGCTAATATGGATCACGGGAACTTCAGCATTGAATCGTTTTGCATTGAGTGTGTAGACACATATAACGGGGGTAAAGCGCCTGGAGGTCTGCGCTTATCTTGACACTACAACCTGAGAGAATACCACGCTTAACCTACCTACCTACCTACCTACCTACCTACGGGGATAAAACCCAGGTCACTCCGATCACCTAACCATCGCATCCCCTCATAAGTGGCCACTGACTTGACGTGTCTCAGCTTTATGTTGAAGGCCAGGAAGAAAGCGGCGAGTACAATGCCCACTGCGGCAATGATGCACATAGTGCAGTACAGTGAAGTGGTTAGAGTGTCCGTCCTCTCCAGTTCCAGGATTGAGTCCTGGGGAATCACTCCACCTGAATTCAACACACACACACACACACACACACACACACACACACACACACGTGTATATATATATATATACAATATAGACAGGCACAAATGAATAGAAAGGAGATAAGGTGACACAATATCACAGAACTACATTAGTACTCCAAGACAAGTGAAACATTAGTACTCCAAGACAAGCGAACTACATTAGTATTCCAAGACAAGTAAGCTACATACTTAATATGGGGAGTTTGTATTATAGTTGGTTAATCATATTTGCTATGTCAAACTGGTGTGAACTAGTCTGATCAGTTTGCTCTCTTGGTTAAAATGTACGGCCAACACAATACCAATAAGTCACGACTGCCAGCCCCGTCATCTGTTCAGCCAGTTAGCCAAATTATATGCTTTTAGCACTGAACAGCCATTCCGTGGCCAATGAGGATTAAACCATGTCAACTACAGCAAGAGCAACTGGCAATGACGGGCTGTGATATGAGTTTTACATGGAAAGCATTATTTAACCAAACAGGGAGTATAACACAACAAACTCCCTATTTTGGTGTCATGTATTGTGCCATGTCAAACCAGTGCAGATTTCAAAAGCAAAAAGAGGAGGGCATAGCGTTACTGGTTGGTATGGGGAGCCCAAGCATGAGTAAACAGTTCTGTGAGCTACAACAACGGAAATCCCCTTTGAACCAACAGCCTTGATCATATAGAAATCCCTGAGATAGAAGTACAGATGAAGGGGTTCTTCTCACACCAGAAAGCTTCGGAGATATCGAAGAGGCACATAATGCATGCTGAAACACAGCTAAAGATGTAATTGCTCGCATGTCATATGCTTTCAGATTCAAGCAGCTAAAGGGCCTGAGATTAGTCTTTCAGACTGACTTGGGAGACCCGATGTGAAATGATGCCAGCAGCAATGTCTTCCTTGTAGTTCTCAGTTGTAGAAATAAGAAGACGTCTGTGAGAAGAACATCTACAGCCTACAGCCAGCTGCATATCAAAAGTACTGGTAGGTGGGACCTTGATTTCTGTACACCTAACCATTTGTGCCAGTAATAATCATACAATGTCTCAGGACCAAATCTCCTCGAACCCAAGACCAAAGACCTAAAGTGTGAGGAGGCGCCCCCAACGGATAGGACTGCTAATAATAATAATACTTATTATAGTATTTATATAGCGCTGAATCTTGTGCAGAGATAAATCAAAGCGCTTTCACACCAGTCATTCACACGCATGCATAATTCTAAAACTGAAGAAGAAACTGAAGACAAGGAAGAGGCAGTGGAGGGAGGCTGTCTTGTGAAGAGGTGGATTTTAAGGCCAGACTTGAAAGAGCTTAGTGCGGAGACCTGACGAAGCGAAAGAAGTTCATTCCAAATGCATGGTCCAGAGACAGAGAAAGAACGGCGTCCAACAGTGGAGTGTTTGAATCTGGGTATGCGTAAACATAGTGGATCCGAAGCCGATCGTAGAGAGCGAGATGGAGTGTCGAGGTGAAGGCAGCCACAAAGATAGGAAGGGGCAGATTTGTGAATACATTTATAACATAGAGTGCTGATCTTATACTTATTTCTGTGTGAGACAGGGAGCCAATGGAGATGTTGCAGAAGAGGAGTGATGTGCTCAGATCTTTTCTTTCTGAGGACGAGTCGGGCTGCAGAGTTTTGTATGCGCTGAAGGGACTGAATGGATGAAGCAGGCAAACCAAGGCTGTCTCAAGGGTGGATAGCTTCAAATCTGATGGGGACAAGACAGACCGCACAGCAACCATCCATGCACTTGAAACAACGTGGGCTTCATAGAGAGGATCCCTGAACAGGCCTGTCTCAGCAGATCTAGTTTGACCTGGAGTTCAAGAGGAGTGACGTGCCAGGTCATACGTGTTCTTAGATTGGGCCAGCCACTTGGCCATTAACAGGATGAGCTGGGGGCACCCCAACCTGGCCTTCCGAATCACCTTGGACAGGACCGCAAAGGGAGGAAAAGCGTAAGCGATCAGGTTGCTCCAATCAAGGGACAGAGCATCCACTGTCCAGTCTTTAGGGTTTGTGACTGCCAAGACATAAATCTCTTTTTGAACTTCATCGGAAAGAGGTCAACCACCAGTTGGAACCACAATTCTCAGACCCCCAAAGAGTGATCTTGTCAAGGGTACTTCCTCTCCTACGTTCGTGGGCTGCATCTCTCACGTTCATTCAAATGAAAGTGGACTTTTACGTGTATGACCGTTTTTAATCACGCCTTGTGGGCAGCCATAGTCCGTTTTCGAAGGTGTGCATGCTGGGTATGTTCTTGTTTCTGAAACCCACATAATGCTGACATGAATTACAGGATCTTTAATGTGTGTATTTGATCTTCTGCATGACTCCAATGAGTATAAACACAAAGGGGATTTAGACACCAGCAGGTCTGCACACATACTGACATGGGAGTTCTTCACCCTGAACCCACCAGGATTCACGACAGGGATTCGAATCGAGGATCCTCACATTGAAAGCCTAATTGTTTAATCACGCGAGGGTCTATTCCATGTCAAGGACATACTTGGACCTGCTGATGGCGTCAACTACGATGTCCTTTCCTGCTGTGTGTCTCACTGAGAGAGTAATGTAGCAGCCAATGCACCTCCAAAAGGCCTTGGCATGCAGGGACAATGCACCTCCAAAAGGCCTTGGCATGCAGGGACAGTGCACCTCCAAAAGGCCTTGGCATGCAGGGACAATGCACCTCCAAGAGAAGGCCTTGGCATGCAGGGACAGTGCACCTCCAAAAGGCCTTGGCATGCAGGGACAGTGCACCTCCAAAAGAAGGCCTTGGCATGCAGGGACAGTGCACCTCCAAAAGAAGGCCTTGGCATGCAGGGACAGTTCACTGATGAAGTCCTTCCCCTCTTTGTTAACATAACATGCAACTGTCGTGATGGCCGTGAACAACTGGATGGTCTTGCAAGAGGCCTCTTCGAAGCACTGATGAAGAACACTGCAAACCGCTTTGAGTTTCAGAATGTTGATGTACCATTTGCACTTCAATAAAAAAAAAGAAAAAAAGTCACAGCCACATGACGGACGCGTCTGTGAAGAGTGCCACTGATTACGTGGGGATGGTGGTGGGGACTATGGGCACTCCCTGTGCCAGAAGAGAAGATTGGAGTCATTCGGACGTCAAGAAACCACTCCCGAAACACATTTGCATGTCCTAAGGCTGTGACCTCTTGGACCAGCAGTTTCAGCTCCAGCTGAACCAGGAGCTTGAGGACTCTACACACGGGAAGCATGCGGATGAGCAACTTCATCATGCCTAAGACATAAAACAGGTTTCACCGCTGGAGGAATTCTGAGTTTTTTTGGCCTACATGGCGGCCAAACTGGACTGCTTATACTCTGGGGAAAAAAGCTGCAAGGGTTGGGACCCTCCACCCCCCTCACCCCCCTCCCTCCCCCAGCATGGAGTAAGCTGAAGAAGAGTTGCAGAAGTGAAAATCCAGTAACACCTGCAAACTAGTGTCTTGGACCCTCTCACGTTCAGCATGATATGAAGAAATGAGACCAAGAGTGTTGTGTGGACAGGAACATCCAGTCTTGTCCCAAGAGAAGAAATGGCTGAGGGAGCAGTGGGACCAACAAGTGATGGGTCCCTTCAGGGAGGTGCTGGTGACAGTGGAGGTCACCTTCACCAACAAGTGCTTGGTCCCTTCACCTGAGGCAATGCACGCCAAAGGGATGGACACTGAATGCTGAATGCTAGGCTGAATCTGGAGGGGTGTGTGTTGGGGGGACAGAGTGCTGAGGATCTGGCACTGGCCCTCCATACAAGGGACGTACCACTGCAGGAATAAGATGAGGGAATCCACGTGTGGACGCCTGTCTTTGGACGCCTGGGCGTGTGCACATTTCCATCAGTCACTGGCACGAGAACCTCCTTGAAGGGGATAACTTGCCTTAGTTGGAGGGAAGTAAAGTTGAGCCTAGGAGTCATTCTACTCAAAGGTAGACAGATGCGAAAACAGCCTGGAGCTACATACATGCAAACGTCTCACCCAGCAGATCAAACTGGCCAGATAGAAGGGTTGTCTGCCATGAGCCAGTCTCCTGCAAATAGGGGACAGTCAGATGGTGATAGGATCAACTGTCCTGCACCCCTCTTCATCCCAAGACTAGAGGGAGAGAGGCTGGTTGTCAGGTTTTGCACCCACGGGCCTCATGCCCCCACTGGACCTGAAGCTACAGGAGAGAGTAGCTGGATAGTGAGAATCACATGAAATGAATCCCTTCCTGTGAGGATACCGGGATCCTCTGACCTAGGATGAGTTGAAGAGAGGAGCCAATCTGAGGCCAGGTCTTTCTCCCCCACGGAGATGTGAGGAAGAAGACTCACTATGGGAGGGGGCAATCCCGGAGAGGAAATATCCCGTCCCATCCCAGCTGTGGAAACAATACGGGTATGACCTCCACCTTATTGCACCCTCAGCCTGGGAAACTTGGATAGGTTCAGGATTTTGCTTCCGCTCAGTCCTTCTCCTGACATTTTTGGACAACACTGCCACGATCCATCTCCAGCAACTCTTCACCCTGGTCAGACACGGGGCATCCAGAGACTCTGAGTGGGTTGGAAACATGCAAGGTGAAACCAACCCAGTCTGTAGGCTTCGGTCATCACAGGGTGGAGTGCAAAGCTTTATGACTGACAAGTCACAACCCCCGCTTTCAATCTCAAAAAAGGAAAGCAAAGCGAGGTAGTCAATGAGGAAGAATTCTGATGTTCTTGTGATAGGAAAGTAATGTTCACCATCACCTTGTGTGCTCGAAAGCACAGCTCTGGTACTGAATGTCTGTCTGTTAATGATTTGCACAGAGTCTTCTTACTGTCGTTGGCCATTGTGGGTGTCTTCACACACACACACACACACACACACACACATAGACTGAAAGCGGGTTAGACTGTAAGAGATCACGGATAAGGGACTTTCGGCTCGGTTTGTCTCATTCATCTATCAAACTGCAGCAGAAATGAATTT
This sequence comes from Babylonia areolata, assembly GCF_041734735.1. Classification (NCBI taxonomy): domain Eukaryota; kingdom Metazoa; phylum Mollusca; class Gastropoda; order Neogastropoda; family Buccinidae; genus Babylonia; species Babylonia areolata. Next base: position 160,657 of record NC_134881.1, on the reverse strand, counting down.
TTATTGCTTCAATGTATGCATATCGAACTTGCTCTTCCCGTGTGTGACGCGCTTCGCTATTTTCGGATACAAGGTCAGGTTCTATGTTTGTCTAAACAGAAAACGCGACGGCTGTTTCAGTGTGGGCACTGCAGATTACAACAGAGAGGCGACGTGCGAAGGTATCTGACTTCATAATTCACAGAAAACACAGCAAAACTACCAGAAAGCAAAAAACCTTGTTACTTTTCTTGAGCACAAGGCCAAGATGTGTTTTTAAACACGATCTCTAAAGCTGAGTCAAGCAAGGAACTGTCTGTATTCCATAAAAGATACGTTGTATGGTATGGCAACAACAAAAATTTTTTTTTATTTTTTACTATCTATCCATTTTCAGTATTGCCTGTTGTCTTCTCTGATTTTTCTTCTGCTAAAAAATGTTGATCTTTGGAATATAACTTGATTTTCAGTCACTTCACTTGTGCTGCAGCCCTTGGGGAAAGAGTTTCAGGGTTTTTTTCTGCACCTGTCAGAGAAAATGTACTCAGTGTGTTGAAAATGTCTGCTCCATAGACATGTGACTTTGACCGCCTTTCCACACAATTATTTTATAAGTGTTTGGATGTTGTCTCTATCAGAATTATAAATGATTCTTTAATTTCTTGTGTCTTCACTGATGTATATGTGGAGTGATGGCCTAGAGGTAACGCGTCCGCCTTGGAAGCGAGAGAATCTGAGCGCGCTGGTTCGAATCACGGCTCAGCCGCCGATATTTTCTCCCCCTCCACTAGACCTTGAGGGTTGTTCCTGGCAAAATTATGTAGAAAAATCCACTTCGATAGGAAAAACAAATAAAATTGCACGCAGGAAAAAATACAAAAAATGGGTGGCGCTGTAGTGTAGCGACGCGCTCTCCCTGGGGAGAGCAGCCCGAATTTCACACAGAGAAATCTGTTGTGATAAAAAGAAATACAAATACAAAGTATAAAACACTGCGCTTTTTAAGCACCCGCTAAAGAAAGCCACTCCAGATCACAACGACCCAAAGAGTTTCACCTTGTATCCAACCTTTGCTTTTGTATCCAGAATTATTGAAAAAACAACTGTTCCGTCACAGTTTCATACTACCTGGCATCAAACAACCTCTTCTCTTTTCTCCAGCCAGAATATATATCTGCCCACAATACTAAGAACTTTGTTGAAGCAGTAAATGACCTTCTGCTGTCTGTTGATCAAGGCAAGCTGTCTATGTTGACCTTGTTTGATCTTTCAGTTGGGTTCGACATAGCAGACCATAATACACTCCTTTCCATTCTTGAACATATATTTGGTATTCAATCAATAGTTCTGCATTTGATTTCTCCATACCTGCCCAACAGCTTGTAGACTGTCTCTGTTCACAACTTCCAGTCTGATCCAAGCCTGATCTCCTGTGTGCCACAAGGCTCTGTCCTGTTCCTTCTGTGTACTCTTCTTTCTGGTGTCATTCTTTTCTTCACCACTCTTGTTGATGATACTCAACTACACAATTCTGTCGGACCTAGCCAAACAGTTTGACTTGGTCAGAGAAAGAGTGCATTATTCATGTTAAATAATTCAACAATTTTTCATGTTAATAAAACTGGAGCCACGATTATAAAACATCTTTAAGAATGTCAGCATCTGTGTCTTACGCTGACTCTCATGTGGTTGGTAATGCTACAGTTCAATTTTCTACATCAGCAAGAAACCTTGGAGTCATTCTCGACTCAAACCCCAGTATGCATGCTCAGCTGATCAATCTGATGCTCACAGTCAGTTATGAAGCTCAACGGAATAATTCTGTTCGAAAGGACCTTTCTGTTGACACTACACGTCTTGTTTCCACTTTGTGCTGTCTTGATTCGACAACTGTCAATTTCTTCTCACAGATTGTCCCATAAACTTTTTCAGCGAAATCAATCTTGAAAACAATGCTCCCTCCCTCCCCCCTCTCTTCATCCCCGAATCCCGCTAAGTGATCACATTCCTCCTCATCCCCATACTCTCCACCAGCTTCCCGTTTACATGAAAATTAAAATACAAAGTTATTACTCTCCACCAGCTTCCCGTTTACATGAAAATTAAAATACAAAGTTATTACTCTCGATCTCCACCAGCTTCCCGTTTAGATGAAAATTAAAATACAAAGTTAATACTCTCCACCAGCTTCCCGTTTAGATGAAAATTAAAATACAAAGTTAATACTCTCCACCAGCTTCCCGTTTAGATGAAAATTAAAATACAAAGTTATTTCTCTCCACCAGCTTCCCGTTTACATGAAAATTAAAATACAAAGTTGCGTGTCTGCTTTTCACTCCAGGGGGCCACTGCCTCTGTGAATAAAACTTCGGAATTTGAATCTCTTTTCCACTTCACTGGACTTACCTGTATGTTCGGATCCTATCAGTGCCGAAACTACCTCAAGAACTCTCCGCTCTTCCTCAGACTTTTACTTTCTGAAAATTCCTCATGTCTGCTCCTCAGACCTGGAACAACATTCCACATCTGCTCCTCAGACCTGGAACAACATTCCACATCATATCCGTTTATCTGACTCTGCCTTTCGCTCTTTATTAAAAATCGTCTTTACAAAATCTTTCTGATCTTTTCAAAACCTGTCTGATGGCCTGGTCATTTTCATTCTTCTTTAACACTTCCCCATGCCTACCATCTCTCTGCGTGCACGAAGTATGAGAGAGAGAGAGAGAGAGAGAGAGAGAGAGAGAGAGAGAGAGATGAGTGGTTAGGGTATTTCGTAACTTTTTCTTTCAAGTGCCCTGAGCTCTTCGATGGAAAGGGTACAAGAGAAATTCATATCATCATTATCATTAGCATAACGAAAACACATCAGTACTGGTGCAAACAACGCAAATGAAAGCCACAGAAAAGAAAGAATAAAACAAACAATGCTTAAAAGTCAGGAAAAGGTCGAGGCAATACATAGCTAAAACCTAGAGAGACTTCTCAAGTCAACTGTTGATCAAAAGCTATGCAGTGTCAAACGCAAAGAACGGCGCTGATTGGCTGAGCAAACGAGAAGGCGGATGTATGTGCGTT